>NC_092339.1:205373333-205676363 GCF_046630445.1 Rutidosis leptorrhynchoides
AGATTATACAAGAAACTACCGAGAAGATCATCCAAATTCAACAACGGTTGAAAACCGCCCAAAGTCGACAAAAGAGCTACGCTGACATTAAAAGAAAAGATATAGAATTTGAAATTGGAGAGATGGTCATGCTTAAAGTTGCACCTTGGAAAGGCGTTGTTCGATTTGGTAAACGAGGGAAATTAAATCCAAGGTATATTGGACCATTCAAGATTATTGATCGTGTCGGACCAGTAGCTTACCGACTTGAGTTACCTCAACAACTCGCGGCTGTACATAACACTTTCCACGTCTCGAATTTGAAGAAATGTTTTGCTAAAGAAGATCTCACTATTCCGTTAGATGATATCCAAATCAACGAAAAACTTCAATTCATCGAAGAACCCGTCGAAATAATGGATCGTGAGGTTAAAAGACTTAAGCAAAACAAGATACAATTGTTAAGGTTCGATGGAATGCTCGTAGAGGACCCGAGTTTACCTGGGAGCGTGAAGATCAGATGAAGAAGAAATACCCGCATCTATTTCTAGAAGATTCGTCAACACCTCCAACAGCTTAAAATTTCGGGACGAAATTTATTTAACGGGTAGGTACTGTAGTGACCCGAACTTTTCCATGTTTATATATATTAATTGAGATTGATATTTACATGATTAAATGTTTCCAACATGTTAAGCAATCAAACTTGTTAAGACTTGATTAATTGAAATATGTTTCATATAGACAATTGACCACCCAAGTTGACCGGTGATTCACGAACGTTAAAACTTGTAAAAACTATATGATAACATATAGATGGATATATATATATATATATATATATATATATATATATATATATATATATATATATATATATATATATATATATATATATATATATATATATATATATAGTTAACATGATACTATGATAAGTAAACAAATTATTAAGTATATTAACAATGAACTACATATGTAAAAACAAGACTACTAACTTAATGATTTTTAAACGAGACATATATGTAACGATTATCGTTGTAAAGACATTTAATGTATATATATCATATTAAGAGATATTCATACATGATAATATCATGATAATATAATAATTTAAAATCTAATTTGATATTATAAACATTGGGTTAACAACATTTAACAAGATCGTTAACCTAAAGGTTTCAAAACAACACTTACATGTAACGACTAACGATGACTTAACGACTCAGTTAAAATGTATATACATGTAGTGTTTTAATATGTATTTATACACTTTTGAAAGACTTCAATACACTTATCAAAATACTTCTACTTAACAAAAATACTTACAATTACATCCTCGTTCAGTTTCATCAACAATTCTACTCGTATGCACCCGTATTCGTACTTGTACAATACACAGCTTTTAGATGTATGTACTATTGGTATATACACTCAAATTATCAGCTCTTAGCAGCCCATGTGAGTCACCTAACACATGTGGGAACCATCATTTGGCAACTAGCATGAAATATCTCATAAAATTACAAAAATATGAGTAATCATTCATGACTTATTTACATGAAAACAAAATTACATATCCTTTATATCTAATCCATACACCAACGACCAAAAACACCTACAAACACTTTCATTCTTCAATTTTCTTCATCTAATTGATCTCTCTCAAGTTCTATCTTCAAGTTCTAAGTGTTCTTCATATATTCTACAAGTTCTAGTTACATAAAATCAAGAATACTTTCAAGTTTGCTAGCTCACTTTCAAATCTTGTAAGGTGATCATCCAACCTCAAGAAATCTTTGTTTCTTACAGTAGGTTATCATTCTAATACAAGGTAATAATCATATTCAAACTTTGGTTCAATTTCTATAACTATAACAATCTTATTTCAAGTGATGATCTTACTTGAACTTGTTTTCGTGTCATGATTCTGCTTCAAGAACTTCGAGCCATCCAAGGATCCGTTGAAGCTAGATCCATTTTTCTCTTTTCCAGTAGGTTTATCCAAGGAACTTAAGGTAGTAATGATGTTCATAACATCATTCGATTCATATATACAAAGCTATCTTATTCGAAGGTTTAAACTTGTAATCACTAGAACATAGTTTAGTTAATTCTAAACTTGTTCGCAAACAAAAGTTAATCCTTCTAACTTGACTTTTAAAATCAACTAAACACATGTTCTATATCTATATGATATGCTAACTTAATGATTTAAAACCTGGAAACACGAAACACACCGTAAAATCGGATTTACGCCGTCGTAGTAACACCGCGGGCTGTTTTGGGTTAGTTAATTAAAAACTATGATAAACTTTGATTTAAAAGTTGTTATTCTGAGAAAATGATTTTTATTATGAACATGAAACTATATCCAAAAATTATGGTTAAACTCAAAGTGGAAGTATGTTTTCTAAAATGGTCATCTAGACGTCGTTCTTTCGACTGAAATGACTACCTTTACAAAAACGACTTGTAACTTATTTTTCCGACTATAAACCTATACTTTTTCTGTTTAGATTCATAAAATAGAGTTCAATATGAAACCATAGCAATTTGATTCACTCAAAACGGATTTAAAATGAAGAAGTTATGGGTAAAACAAGATTGGATAATTTTTCTCATTATTAGCTACGTGAAAATTGGTAACAAAACTATTCCAACCATAACTTAATCAAATTGTATTGTATATTATGTAATCTTGAGATACCATAGACACGTATACAATGTTTCGACCTATCATGTCGACACATCTATATATATTTCGGAACAACCATAGACACTCTATATGTGAATGTTGGAGTTAGCTATACAGGGTTGAGGTTGATTCCAAAATATATATAGTTTGAGTTGTGATCAATACTGAGATACGTATACACTGGGTCGTGGATTGATTCAAGATAATATTTATCGATTTATTTCTGTACATCTAACTGTGGACAACTAGTTGTAGGTTACTAACGAGGACAGCTGACTTAATAAACTTAAAACATCAAAATATATTAAAAGTGTTGTAAATATATTTTGAACATACTTTGATATATATGTATATATTGTTATAGGTTCGTGACTCAACCAGTGGCCAAGTCTTACTTCCCGACGAAGTAAAAATCTGTGAAAGTGAGTTATAGTCCCACTTTTAAAATCTAATATTTTTGGGATGATAATACATGCAGGTTTAATAAATGATTTACAAAATAGACACAAGTACGTGAAATACATTCTATGGTTGAATTATCGAAATCGAATATGCCCCTTTTTATTAAGTCTGGTAATCTAAGAATTAGGGAACAGACACCCTAATTGAGGCGAATCCTAAAGATAGATCTATTGGGCCTAACAAACCCCATCCAAAGTACCGGATGCTTTAGTACTTCAAAATTTATATCATATCCGAAGGGTGTCCCGGAATGATGGGGATATTCTTATATATGCATCTTGTTAATGTCAGTTACCAGGTGTTCACCATATGAATGATTTTTATCTCTATGTATGGGATGTGTATTGAAATATGAAATCTTGTGGTCTATTATTATGATTTGAAATATATATGTTAAACCTATAACTCACCAACATTTTTGTTGACGTTTTAAGCATGTTTATTCTCAGGTGATTATTAAGAGCTTCCGTTGTCGCATACTTAAATAAGGACGAGATTTGGAGTCCATGCTTGTATGATATTGTGTAAAAACTGCATTCAAGAAACTTATTTTGTGTAACATATTTGTATTGTAAACCATTATGTAATGGTCGTGTGTAAACAGGATATTTTAGATTATCATTATTTGATAATCTTCGTAAAGCTTTTTAAACCTTTATTGATGAAATAAAGGTTATGGTTTATTTTAAAATGAATGCAGTCTTTGAAAAACGTCTCATATAGAGGTCAAAACCTCGCAACGAAATCAATTAATATGGAACGTTTTTAATCAATAAGAACGGGACATTTCAATTACTCTCACTAATATTAGTATAAATATCATTTTCGTAATTATTAGTTTTACTATTATTATTATTAACATATGTATCAATTTTAACAATATCGTTATTTATATTAGTATTATCAATATTAAGAAAGTTATTATTATTAGTAAATCATTATTATCAAAACTATCATTTCCGTTACAAATAAATTTTGTGTACCTAAAATATACTTAATACATATATTATAATCATATTAATAGTTTATATATCACCTACCAATTATAATAACATTATTTATATAAATAATTATATATAACGAATTAAGAATATTTTCATATAATACTAACCATATATATATATATATATATATATATATATATATATATATATATATATATATATATATATATATATATATATAGAGAGAGATATATTAATATAAACAAATATATAGATATTAAACATTTAAAATATATACACAAACTAAATAAGTATAATATATAATTCAAGTTATAATATATAAACTTGTTCGAATACGATTATACATTTTAATATATATACAAATGATATAGGTTCGTGAATCCGAGGCCAACCCTGCATTGTTCAGTTTGTCTAATGTTGTCATACGTATTTTTACTACAAAATACATTAGGTGAGTTTCATTTACCTTTTTACCCTTTATATTTTTGGGCTGAGAATACATGCGCAATTTTTATAACTGTTTTACGAAATAGACACAAGTAATCGAAATTACGTTCTATGGTTGAATGAGCGAAACTGAATATGCCCCCTTTTTAGTCTGGTAATCTAAGAATTAGGGAACAGACACCCTAATTGAGGCGAACTCTAAAGATAGATCTATCGGGCCCAACAAGCCCCATCCAAAGTACCAGATGCTTTAGTACTTCGAAATTTATATCATGTCCGAAGGAGGATCCCGGAATGATGGGGATATTCTTATATGCATATTGTGAATGTCGGTTACCAGGTGTTCAATCCATATGAATGATTATTTTATCTCTATGCATGGGAAGTATATTTATGAGAACTGAAAATGAAATCTTGTGGTCTATTAAAATGATAGAAATGATTATTTATGTTAAACTAATGAACTCACCAACCTTTTGGTTGACACTTTAAAGCATGTTTATTCTCAGGTACGAAAGAAATCTTCCGCTGTGCATTTGCTCATCTTAGAGATATTACTTGGAGTCATTCATGACATATTTCAAAAGACGTTGCATTCGAGTCGTTGAGTTCATCAAGATTATTATTAAGTCAATTATAGTTAGATATATTATGAAATGGTATGCATGTCGTCAACTTTCGATGTAATGAAAGATTGTCTTTTCAAAAACGAATGCAATGTTTGTAAAATGTATCATATAGAGGTCAAGTACCTCGCGATGTAATCAACTGTTGTGAATCGTTTATAATCGATATGGACTTCGTCCGGATAGATTAGGACGGGTCTTTACAGTTGGTATCAGAGCGGTGGTCTTAGCGAACCAGGTCTGTATTAGTGTGTATAACTAATAAGTCGTTAGGATGCATTAGTGAGTCTGGACTTCGACCGTGTCTGCATGTCAAAAGTTTTGCTTATCATTCCGTGTCGAAAATTACTTGTTTATCATCCTTAAAGTCTAGAGACGTCTTACTGCCACTATTGCATAGACAGTGTATAGATAAATTCATATATTAGCATATCTGTTGTTGTTACCTTTGCCTGACAACTTCCGTAGATTCCTCCGTAACTTATGGGATTTTAGTATTATATATGCATATGTAAATTATGTATTGCAAGGTACTAATCTACATCCTATAATCTATTTCTTATCGAATATTCTTCATCTGATTGTATGGGATGAATCCTTCAACCAATTCGAGTCCCTCGAATTCCGATAGCTATTCCGATAGTTATTCCGACAGCTATTCCGACGTGGGTTCACCTAAGCTCCGAAAACAGCATCACCAGAATGAATCAACTAACCAACCATCCCCAATTCATATGATGAGTTCGTAGTCGACTTAATTAATGGAGACGAGAAGAAGGAAATCCTTTCCATCAACCAAATTCACCTCTTGGTGAAGAACCTAAAGCACTTACCGACGAACCACACCGAAACACCATTTTCACCCTCATTTTCCGAATATCTCACCACGATTATATTCTATCAAAAATTCTAAACCTTATTCATCCATTCGTTCTGACTGACAATCATCCCGAAGTAATACAAGAAGTCAGCGAACTTCGCGCCCGAGTTATAGTCTTGGAAAAATATGGTGCAAAATTTACCAGCTTCAGCAACATCACTGGCACCAACAGTACCACCAACATCAATACCAGTACTACCAACAACCCAAGTTCCAACATCACACGCCTCAACATCTCATTATGTACCCCGAGCATAATCATCATTCTACGTATCATTTTACATCATTTATCTTCGTTCGACATGGCGATTATGAAATCTCTAATATTTTGGAGATTATATATTCCAGTTCTAACGGTAAACCAAATAAGTTTAATATCATATTAACTCAATGAATCTATGATTACATCTGAAGAAAATATATATGTATATATGTTTTCATAAAGATTGTAATTAAAAATTCTTTCGTACAAAGTGTTAATCGTGAAAATATTTTAACGGGTAGGTAATACCCGAGGAATATTCAGATTTCACATTAATAAATTACACTGTACATTCTTTGAAGCTGATTCAACAGTCGTTTACTATCCTACTTACATCCACCGATATGTGTATCCGTTCACCGCAGAATAACCATTTTTATTCAAATTCATATTTGGATTTTGATTTATCATAATCCAACAAATGGCATAATGAAGAAAATATTGGACAAAATAAAATTTGTTAGAAACAAACAAATTAACTATGAGAAATTTTGTTAAGAATCCACGCTAACTGTTTCCAGTTAACTGTTCCTAGCTAACTGATTACATTTTATTTATCGCAGTTTATTTATCGCAATTTAATTATCGCAATTTTATTTATCGTCATTTAAATTCTGTTATTTATTTTATGCACTTTAAATGTCGGGACACGTATACAAGGTTTTGACATATCATATCGACCCATCTATATATATTATTTGGAATAACCATAGACACTCTATATGTAGTAATGCGAGAGTTAGCTATACAGGGTTGAGGTTGATTCTATAATAATATATATAGTTTGAGTTGTGACCGAGTCTGAGACATGTACACGGGTCACGATACGTATTAATTAATTCGAATATTATATAGTAAACTATATATGAATTATTATTTGTACACTGCTAATTGTGGACTATCGACTGTGGACTAATAACATTAGACAATAAAATGAATTAAAATATTGATTATAACATATGCAACTAAACAATTCTTCAAGTTGCCACTTGATTTCGTCTTAAACATCATTTGTATCTTCACGATTACATTCTGCGTTCAAACCTTTCATGACTCTTGAAAACACCTCAATCGAGAGGATGAACCAACCGCACTTCATTTACAGGAGAAAAGATTGATGCATATAGTTATGCACCTGAAAACACTCGGAACCTGAGTAAACGTTTAATACGTAGCTGTGCTAATTCCTTTAGCGTTATTATTACCGAAAATAACTTTGCATCTGCTGTTCGAGATAGCCAGTTTTATCACAGCTCCAGCAAGACAACTTCAACTTTTCGTACGAAACAACCTTATTATAACATTGATATATACGTGTGCTCTTTTACTGTTACCAGGGAACCTTTCATATTCCACCATATTACCATCAGCGTTTAATCATCTAAAAACACAATTTTCCTGAAACCACCTCGGATTCATAACCAAAGATTCAGATATCATAGCATTAAATGCAGAGGAAACAGAAAAATGGTAGATGGTCTAAACGACCAAAAGTTTGAGGATAAAGAAAGGAGTGTTAGGAACGCTCGATATAAAATTGGGTATTGAAAAACAGATTGAGCTACCCATGAAGGAGACCAAGGACAAATACAAGGACCAAACCCTATATTCAAAGAATTCAGGTAATTTTGAATCCGTTGAAATCTTTAGAGAATATCTTGCTCGGAAGTCATGTTAAAATCTTGCGGAAAATCTTTCTCCATCAACCATCGAACTTAGAAATTCCAAAATATCATCATCAATATCTTTGATATTTCTGAGGATATTTTCATAAATATTCTCGTCTGAAATTATATACCTCCTCGTGCTTCCTGTGTATCATTATATTGGAAACATTCAATAGAAAATTTAGTACCGAAAAGCAGATTATGCGAAACTAGGAAGAAAGTCATGGACAAATCACAAAGAATAAGTTTGACTTCAAAGAATCCAAATGATTTAATGTCTACTAAAGTCTTTAGTGAATATCTTGCTCCTTACTCTAAACCCTTGCAGATAATAGTTTCTATCATCCTCTGATCTTAGATATTCCGAGATATTATCGTATCTTTCATTATAAATATCCTCCATATTTCTGGAGATATTTTTATAACTATTCTTATCTGAAATCATTAATCTCTTCGTGCTATCAGTATTACATCATATAGAAACTGTTAGTTTCTATATTCTGTAAACTTTCGAGTTTAAATTATGAATGTTTGAAGTAGTGTTGGGAACTGATGCATGAGTTAGTATAATATAATGACACTTGATCAACGTGATTATATTACAGTAATTCATGCTGAGTTTCTAATAGAACATGATGATTCACAGAACATACCGTCATCATGTGCCATTTACACGACTCTTACATTCTACCCAATCTCCAAACATATTAAGAACATATCTTCTTGATAGTTCTATCCTTCCGGATATTCTGGTAATTTGACAAATCAAGATTTTGCCATTACGATTCCCTCCTTAGAATATTAACTATGTTCATTCCGAATTTCATATCTACAAATTCTGGACCATTATTCGCTTGACTTGAAGTTGGGAAGAGGAGATAAAAGTATGGAACTCTTGAATATAAAAGAAAATATAAAGTTCGACAACAACACATAAATTACAAACCGTGCATATCAATAAGTATTGCCACGTAAAGGCACGGGAGAATTAAAATTACTATAACCCCAAGGTAATAGTAAAATCCTCTGGTGGTAGATGAAAGAGAAGAATGACATATATGAAAGTTAGGAGTATATCAAGAATCAGTACTGGATGGAGCATATTAATGGATGCTTTAAAGTATGTGTGGAGGGAGAAAGAATAGAAGGTGTAAGTTGTAAGGAAACGACGAGGGCAGATTTATAGTAAGATATCCGATAGAGCAATCAAAACAGATGATCGCATTTAAAGCGGATCCTAATTCCCTTGATTACCGAAGAATCAAATCTTATTACGAAGATTTTCTCCAAAACTCTTGAACTTGGGAAATCAATCCTATCTACGACAAAAGATATGACGAACCTATACATACTCATTTCACTCTCTTACGATAGCTTCACTCATGCTCTTCGTATAATCAAATTGTTTTATCTATATTACTTAATGATGATAAAACTCTATTTATCAACTCATATTTGTCATGAAAACATTATTATTGTTAGCCATGACCACCTCACTCAAATTTCGGAACGAAATTTCTTTAACGGGTAGGTACTGTGATGACCCGGGAATTTCCGACCAAATTTAAACTTAAACTCTATATGATTTCGACACGACAAGCAAGGTCTGTAATATTGAGTCTCAAAATTTTCAAACTATTTTCTTATATTAAATTACCAGTGACGATATTCGATGATTCACGAACCTTTAATTGTAAATAGAAATGTATATATAAATAACTAAACATGTAAATAATTATATATTATATTAACAAAACTATCATGTGATATAATTATTAAAGAAAACTTAAACTTGTTATTTAAAACTGTTTATTTAATTATAGAGGGTAGGTTAAATTTTTTTTTTATAAAACTGTTAACGTTAACAAAAGTATTTAATCTTATAAAGGAGAGTATTTGTTAATATATTATTTACCTGATATTTAAAATATAGTTAAATATGTATGTAGTATATATATATATATATATATATATATATATATATATATATATATATATATATATATATATATATATATATATATATATATATATATATATATGATTGAGATAAAAAATTATTAATTGTATGAATACTATTACATATATAAATATTAAATATTCAATGTATATATTATGACATTACATAACTCATAACATATAATATTAATACATATAATTACAAAATAAAACTTAGTTATTATATTTACTTAAGTTAAAAATATAAATATTAGTATTATTGATACATGTAATTTGTTACGTTATTATTATTATTTTAGGATTATTGTTATCATTCTCACTAAAAATTATTATATTTTTATAGTTATCATTATTATTATAAATAATACAACATGTTATTATTATCATCTTTATCAAGTATTATTATTATTATTATGATACTAATATTGTTACTAGTATATATTAATATAAATTTTTATTATTATTATTATTACTATTTAAAATCCTGATTGTTATCCTTTATTATTATTAATATTAATAAAATTATTTTTATTAATATATTTATATTATTAACTAAATTAATTATTGTAAATAAATCAGTTAAGAAATCAAAAACACTGTAACATCACGATCAATTTTTTTTTTTTTTTAACTTTTGTCTCATGCCTTTGATTTTATTATAATAACGAATTTGGTGATTTATTTTGTTTTCCATCTTTTTCCCAAATCGTCCTATCTGATTTGGTTGTTTATCATCTGTCAATTTCGATTACAGTATAAAGCAAATGCTGTTAGTAGTCGTGATCCACATATAATGTCTATTAATTTTTTTTATTTTACTTCCTGTTCTTTTATTCCTTTCTGTGGTATTATGTCGACAACCACACTACCCTTATATAGAGATCGATTATCACTTAGTATGAAGATACCCCGTGACTTTCATATCATCGTTACCATTATCACAGCAAAAATTTGTTTTTAATTTATAAATATATATGTATATATATTTAAACAACTCGATACCTCTGTTATTGTTACTTTTTGCCCAAAACTCGATTTCAATTGAATTTTAGAAAACTAAAAATGTGGTTTCGTTAGGAATCGTATATGTAAACTTCCTGTGAAGTTTCAAATCTCAATTCGTTCTATCGAATCCAAATTTTTGAGTCGAACTTTTAATTTTAAAAGTCAACCGATTGTTCTTCGTGAAAATTCAAATCGTTGATGATATTTCAGAATCAATTAATGATTCAAAAAGCTTCTATCAACGATTTATTATCAATTTCCTTTTGTAACTTCAGTCTAAAAATGTCTTAAATTCAATATCACGTTTGAGATTATTATTTTTTTTACGAACGCTGTGCTACTGCTGGCGTTTTTTTTATTTATTTTTTTGGCATAACAATCCATAATCGATTATTATAGTTTAACTTTGAATTTTAAAATTTAATTTAGTGTTAAAGTGATATGGTAATGATGTTCCAGTCGAATTCAATTGTTGTGAGGAAGAAGGAATTAGAAACAGATAGATAGAGATTAAATAAATAAATGATTTGTATACTTTGAGAAAGACAGTAATGGCTGGGTGGTAAGGGGTGTTAGGGAATGAGCTAGAGGTCTCGGGTTCGAACCCTGGCAATGTCATTCTATTCTTTTTGGGCCGATTTTTGAGGTAGTTTAATTGTATTATTATTATTATTATTATTATTATTATTATTATTATTATTATTATTATTATTATTATTATTATTATTATTATTATTATTATTATTATTATTATTATTATTATTATTATTATTATTATTATTATTATTATTGTTATAATTATTATTATTGATATCATAATTAAGTGTTATTATCCCTAATACTAATAACATGCCTTTTATTATCAATAGTATTAGAATTACTATCATTTTTTTATATAAATATTAGTATCATTATTATTATTATTATTATTATTATCATGAATAACATAAATATTATTGTTGATAATATCATTACTATTATCTATATGATTATCATTAATAAGTAATGCAAATTTTTATTATTTTTGGTAAATATTAGTAATTGTACCATTCTTAGTACTATTATTATTATTAATATTATTATGAATATGTTTAGGATTATTATTATTGTTATAAAACAATACAGGTTATTATTACTCTCACTAATATTAGTATAAATATTATTTTCTTATTATTAGTTTTACTATTATTATTATTAACATATGTATCAATTTTAACAATATCATTATTTATATTAGTATTATCAATATTAAGAAAGTTATTATTATTAGTAAATCATTATTATCAAAACTATCATTTCCGTTACAAATAAATATTGTGTACCTAAAATATACTTAATACATATATTATAATCATATTAATAGTTTATATATCACCTACCAATTATAATAACATTATTTATATAAATAATTATATATAATGAATTAAGAATATTTTCATATAATACTAACCATATATATATATATATATATATATATATATATATATATATATATATATATATATATATATATATATATATATATATATATATATATATATATATATATATATAGAGAGAGAGAGATATATTAATATAAACAAATATATAGATATTAAACATTTAAAATATATACACAAACTAAATAAGTATAATATATAATTCAAGTTATAATATATAAACTTGTTCGAATACGATTATACATTTTAATATATATACAAATGATATAGGTTCGTGAATCCGAGGCCAACCCTGCATTGTTCAGTTTGTCTAATGTTGTCATATGTATTTTTACTACAAAATACATTAGGTGAGTTTCATTTACCTTTTTACCCTTTATATTTTTGGGCTGAGAATACATGCACAATTTTTATAACTGTTTTACGAAATAGACACAAGTAATCGAAATTACGTTCTATGGTTGAATGATCGAAACTAAATATGCCCCCTTTTTAGTCTTGTAATCTAAGAATTAGGAAACAGACACCCTAATTGACGCGAACTCTAAAGATAGATCTATCGGGCCCAACAAGCCCCACCCAAAGTACCGGATGCTTTAGTACTTCGAAATTTATATCATATCCGAAGGAGGATCCCGGAATGATGGGGATATTCTTATATGCATATTGTGAATGTCGATTACCAGGTGTTCAATCCATATGAATGATTATTTTGTCTCTATGCATGGGACGTATATTTATGAGAACTGAAAATGAAATCTTGTGGTCTATTAAAATGATAGAAATGATTATTTATGTTAAACTAATGAACTCACCAACCTTTTGGTTGACACTTTAAAGCATGTTTATTCTCAGGTACGAAAGAAATCTTCTGCTGTGCATTTGCTCATCTTAGAGATATTACTTGGAGTTATTCATGACATATTTCAAAAGACGTTGCATTCGAGTCGTTGAGTTTATCAAGATTATTATTAAGTCAATTATAGTTAGATATATTATGAAATGGTATGCATGTCGTCAGCTTTCGATGTAATGAAATATTGTCTTTTCAAAAACGAATGCAATGTTTGTAAAATGTATCATATAGAGGTCAAGTACCTCGCGATGTAATCAACTGTTGTGAATCGTTTATAATCGATATGGACTTCGTCCAGATGGATTAGGACGGGTATTTACATCACGTTTCCTTAGATTTCGACTGGCAGACCCTTAACATAACGTTCAATCTTTTTATACTCCAGAGTGACCATTCCAGGATAGATAGATGCTAAAAGCAGAAACCGATTAGTATAAGAATCGAGATCATTGTTTTTGACCCTTAGCTCCCAGAGCTCGTTTTCCATCTTTTATATTTGATTACGTGGACAATACTTATCAGTCATCATCTATTTCACTATTTCTCAGGGAATGGCTATGGCAGTATCCAGTCCCACCGTCTGAGCATAGGCATTCCACCAAGTCAAAGCACCTCCAGAGAGAGTGCAAGTGGAAAATTTAACTCAATCAGTGGTACTACAGTTGCTGATACGGAAAACGGATTCTATCTTCTCGAACCAACGAGTGAGTTTAACCGGATCCTCCGTGCCTTTATAGTGAGCAGTCTTACAATTCATAAAATCCTTATAGGAACAGGTAGCCTTATTTGTTTGAGCATGACCATTATTGGTGCCCTGAGCAGCATCAAGTAGTTGTTTAAATTTGTTCTGTAGATAAGGCAATGCTTAGAGTAGCAGCAGGAGCTTGTGGATGAACCATTATCTTCAATAACATAGATAGGTTGAGTTAATGAATAAGTTATAAAGGTTTATCCAATACTTTCAAGCGAGTAAACAAGTATGTTCACATAGAAAGTTGCAATGAGTTAAGACGAGTTATTTTAAATAAGCATACTCAACTTTATTATTAAACGAGTAGAGGTAAACCTCTTTATTGCACTGAAAAAGAAAGTACTTAGGGCAAAGCCCTTACAAGAAAGAAAATCTTAAAGCCAGAACTAATAATGAAAACAGAAAACATGGATTTCCTAGTAGGCTAAGATATCCTACTTAGGATCGGAGCTCCTCTTCATGTTACCTAGAAGCTTCTTGACCTCTTCCATGAGCTTCTCAAAATTGTCATTTTTAGCCTTTTGCTTGTCGTGAAGGTACTCGAGGTTGTCGTAAAAGTTATCGACCCTGCCGCTGAGAACGTTTTGGTGATAGTCTGTCATAGCAAAAAGACTGGTGACACGAACCTTCTCATTCTCCATTATAGCTTTCATGTTGTTTTCTAGATAAACCATGGACTGTTTACCCCACATGGTACCACGTTCTTCATCAGCCTTCACTTTCATCACTTTTTCCATCACTTTTTCTGTGTTATACTTTACAAGTTTCTCTAGCCTTTCGGTTTGAGATCCGAAGGATTCTATGATGATCTCTTTCAAGATTTTGTTTTCTTTCTCTAGGTTATTTAGACGCGCCTATATCTGAGCGATGTTTTCACGAAATGGTGAGCTAGCCCTTTTTGATGGACTGGCTTCATCAGCAGTAGCGGTTCCGATTTGCTTTCTCTTTAGAGATAAGTTTTCAGTTGATTCCTCAATAGGCTCTTCTTCGGGCTCGTAGCCTGAGAAGTCACCATCGTAGTTAGGAAGGCTTGGAATAGCATCCCATTCAGAAGTACTCATTGGTTTATATACTGGTGAGTGATTAGAGCCAGAGTTAACGGAATCAACAGGTGTCGCATTTGAATGCGGTGGCGTAATTGGAGAGTACTTAGGAGAGTCGACAGAGTTCTCAGATTGGCTTGACATTCTAAGAAATATTAAAGAATTTAATAAGTAAAGTTTCTAAGGTATAGTGTAGTATTTAGCAATTAAAGGCAACAATTAAAGGCACTATAGTCAAGGAAAGTTGAAGTCCTACATTGCTAAGGTACCTAATTGTATAAGACACACATAAAATGCAATCCTGGTTCTCTACAACAGCCTGCTCTGATACCAACCTATCACACCCCCAAATAGGGCCGGGGGTATTTGTGACTGATTATATCAGATCATGCAATTCTATAACGTGAACGACTCTATATGAGACGTTTTATATATATTTTATTGAGTTTTTGCAGCGGAAGATAAATAGTCATTACATTTTATTGAATGAATAAGCATTAAATGTTTTTAAATGAAATGATCATCAAAGCAGCAAATACACAGCTGAAGTATTATTTAAGTACCTGAGAATAAACATGCTAAAAAGTGTTAACCAAAAAGGTTGGTGAGTTCATAGGTTTATCATAAATAATGTTTTCCGTAATAAACCACAAGATTTAATAAAAGTCGATATATCATGTATATCAAAAGTATGCCATGAGCGTATAATATCAATACTAAATGATTTTACCCCGAGACAATACATATGTAATTGTCGAGATCATTATTATACCACCAATTGACCTGAGGTCAACAGTGCGGGACGTTACTCCCAATAGCGCTATTTATAATAATTCCGTTTGCCACTTTATCATCTAGCAATTAATGATATTACAAAGTAGGGATTTGTATGTTTCAAATGAACATAATAAAAATACTCATGTTGGTCGCATAATAAGTTTGTACTTGTGTCTATCAGTTATAAAAATAGTGCATGTATTCTCAGCCTAAAAATATATAATAAGGGAGCTATGAAAACTCACCTTAAAATAGCACAGCAAGATTTCACTAGGAAGTAGCTGTAATTGAAGTAGACCGGAAATCTCAACCTAGAGATAGAATGTACGATCAGATGTTGTCTAATAGACATAAGTATAGTAACTATACTAATGATACTAATGATAATGGTTTTCTAAAAGAAGTTCTATTTTCGGAAAGGTTACTATCTATGGAAAGTTTCTACTTTTAGTAACTTTCTAATTATAGTAGAAAGTTTGGGTTATAATCTTTAAAAAGACGTTGTACAACTATCCCAAATCTCATTGCTATCATACAAGTCACTTGAATGATCAGTTGTTACTGGGCGCCCATGATTCTTGACCAAAATCTATGTCATGGCATTCGAAATCCACAAGCGGTTCCCATAAGGCAATAAGGACCACCTTAGGCCATATGTAGCGGTGAGGTTCATATATAGTGCACATTATCTTGATTATAACCTTCACATATTATAGGTGTATAAACTTTATTATATAACTAAGTTAATTATATATATATATATATATATATATATAGTTACTATTAGTATTACATAACTATTAATAGTTTTATAATTATATACACATTATTATTCAAGCTATAATTACTATCTTAACTTAGATTAATTAATATCTACAATATACTAATCATTATCTCATACAATAAATATAACATAATTAGGAATATTATTTGTTATTTAATTTACAAGATACTTAGTAATATAGCATGTTATTAAACCAATATAATCCATAAATACCTAAATAATTAATTAAATACCTATGAATCATACAACTCTTTAGAAATATTTTAGAATGTAATTAGGTATTTTGTAAGTTGTATAATATGTTAGTGCCAATTTTTAATAATTAAAATCGATTTATTCAATTTTTATTATGTTTCGCATGAATATAATAACAAATAAATTATAAATTAGATTTAAATACATATAATAATTATTTTTGATCAGAATAATATCATATTAAGGTTAGGAAAACTTTAAAATTATTTTATTTATTTTTTCTCTAATTATTCCTTATGTATATCGTACATACACACACACACACACACACACATATATATATATATATATATATATATATATATATATATATATATATATATATATATATATATATATATTCAATAATTCATTTTAATTACATAATAATTATAAATCCGATTACAAATAACTTTATAATATGTTTTCATACTTAATATTAATTATGGAATAATTATAACATGGTATTTATTTTTATTTCAATTACATATAATTATAACATTATTTACACGTTTCGGTAAAAAAATAAACTGAAATAAATAGTAAAAAAGTAAAAAGAACGAAAAGAATACTTACTAGTAGTAATTCTTCAAAGAGAGAATGAGAGAAATTTTGGTGTGAGTTTGAATGAGAAATGAGGGGTATTTATACTTGAAAAAATTAGGTAAAACGAATAAAAAAATTAAAAGAAAAAATATTTTAATTCTTAATGGGATTTTAAAAATTAAAAGTATTTTAAGTTAGATCATGGAGTCATCTACAAAATTAAATAAAAAAAGTAGTAGTCCATTATAATTTTAAAATAAAAAGTAATTTATTTTGTTTTTTAAAAAAATCTGGCCGTAGCCTTTTTTAAATGATATATATATATATATATATATATATATATATATATATATATATATATATATATATATATATATATATACATTTAAATCAATAAAATGATTTATTATATTTCTAAAAACATTTGTCATTTTATTTATTTTTTATTTAATTAATAAATACGAATTTTGTGTGAAATATTAAATAATTTCGGTATTTTTTATTTTTTAATAAATAATTATGTTTTTAATTTAATTTAATTATTATATTATTACATTTGTATATAATTGAATTTATTATATAGTTAAATATTAAATAATAAAAGTGATATAAAGTTTATTTATTAGAATTTACTATAACCTTATTATATAATAATTATATTATTAATCAAGCGTACGTTGTTGACTAAAAATTACTATTCGATCAAAGTTCATTATATCGTGTGTGTGTGTATATATATATATATATATATATATATATATATATATATATATATATATATATATATATATATATATATATATATATATATATATAACAACCCTAATTATATAATACGTATAGTCAGACAGTAAACCTTAGGGTCATTTTAGTAATTTCAGAAGTCAAAAAGTGAGGGTTGTTATAGGTAGAGATGTCGCTCTCAATAGGCCTACTCACAATAATTAAGCTTGCAACATTTTAATTCCAGCAATTAACGATATTATGGCGGGGATTTGCATGTAAAGATACAATCATCAATACAAGTTAACAAAAGCCTCATGATGTTGCATATCAAAAAGTTTAGGCACTTGTGTCTAAATTGTAAATCATTTCAAAAACAAGCATGTGTCTCACCCCAAGATTTATAAAATTCAATAAAGTATGTAAAAACGGGGCTATGAAGTTCACCTTAGAATAGCAGGGGAAGATATAACATGTACACGAAAAAAGAAGATCGAGAGTGATCTAGACTCCAACCTAGATAATAAGATAGTTCAGAATATATATCACTTATGTCAAGTCATTGTATGATAGTCCTAGTGCTTGAAGTGGCTTTGGAATTATGTGATAAAAGTTTTGAATAAATATTACGCGTACTTTCTATTTTTAGTAAGTTTCCCTTTTTAGAAATATTCTATTTTAGAAAAGTTTCTTTTTATAGTAAGTTTCTATTTACTAAAAGTTTCTATTTTCGGAAAGCTTCTATTTTTAGAAAGTCAACTTGAGTCAAACAAAAGTAAAATGAGAAAGTCAACTGAAAAGTCAACCCAAAAGTCAATTTGAAAAGTCAACTCAAAAGTCAACGATTAGTGGAAAGTCAATAAGACTCAAAACAATCTTTAAAACTTATTCATATCGATTTCATATAATATTGTCATAATATTGGCTTTGGTAGTTAATGGTGTATCCTATCATATACACACATAAAAGGCATAATAGTTGCATAAAAATAGCATCAGGAAGGCTGGAAACAACAGTTTTGTGGAGATTGTCCGTCCAGCGTTCTCCGCTGTACCGTCTGCTCCGTCATGCGTAAGCCCTGAAGGCCGCCTAGCACATTAGCCCTGGCCGGAGAACGCCGCATTTAGCATAAATTTCGGAGCACATGTAACAGAACGTATCATCATTCGACACGTGTCCCCAAACAAATCTGGTAGATCTAACACTATAAATAGACCCCTTGGGTCGTCATTTTACAGAAGTTCAAATATTCTGACAACTTTGAGAGCTGAGACTTCACTTCTCTTTCTCTCTCTACCTTCTCTCACTAGAAGTCATCCGGCTAGCACTCTTACCCTCTACGGACTACAGATTGATTAAGCCACCCCACAAGTTTCTACACTTGTGAACCGGGTCTGCAGGGATTATTTCCCGAGGGTAAAAATCAATCGGCAACACTCCGCCCTCCTAAAAGCTAGATCACTTCTAGTCTCTTGTTGACATACTAAGCCTTACCTCATAAGGAAATAGGTGTTAACAATGGCGCCATCCACTAATGCAAAGAACACACGAAATGGAAAAGGAACGAAAGCAGTTGAAGCTCCATTTGTACTTGAAGCAGTCAATCATCCATCAACCGACGACATGGTCACTGTTGAAGATGTACCTATTTCACCACTAGATGGTACGATTGAAGAAACAGTTGCTGAAACTACAGAGAGGCTTAAACATTTGGCAACTAATTCGGAGAAAAGGCCAGTAATCGAAGAAGTGACAGCTAAAAGTGCAGAAAGACTTCCAAATTTTGTTACTAATCCAGAGCGACGACCATTGATGCAACCACGGCTATGTCCGTCATTTATACCTTTTTGGCGGATGGCGGATGGCAAAGACAAGCAGATAATGAAAAGGTAATCTATATCAAAATACAAGTTATCCAGGCTACTTGACAAGCTGGGCAGTCTTATTGATGATTCTGGGGATGATAATGACCTGAGTTGTGATAATAATGACTCTGATGATGAAATTGACAAAGATGAGTTCATGTCAGAAAAGCAGGCAGTGTTGCTTTTAAATGACATTCTTAAGCAGACATCTCCAGCAAAATACAAGCAACGCTTAGCGCAGCCCGCCGTCCGTGCCGTGGCTGTGGACAACTTTTTTGCCCTCATTACTGGAGAACAAGCCACCAAGCCACCAGCGATGGCAGAATCAACGCAGTGTTTCATTGATCGAATTGCTAATTATCCATTGCCCAGAAATCTTGCTATACCAGCAATTGGAGTTTATGATGGCACAATGGATCCGGAAGATTTTGTGACTATGTTTGAAGGTGTTATGAGGTTGCAGCATTGGGAGGATGAAACTGCGTGCCATATGTTTCCTATGGTATTGCAGAAAATGGCACGCGAATGGTTTGCTAGTTTGCCGCCAAGGAGTATTACCAGTTTTCTTGATTTGAGAGCAAAATTTGTGATGCAATACCAAAATCTACGGAGCTATACTCTGACACATCTTGATGCACACGAGATCACAATGCATCATAACGAATCTTTGAGCAATTTTATGAAGCGTTATACACTTGAAGCACAGAAGATTCCTGATTGTCCAGAATCACATATTGTATCTGGTTTCATTTTCTGTTTGGACCAGCGACGGTTTAGTGCATTTGTTCATGCATTACGGTATGACTTGCCAAAATCATTGCATCAAGCTTTGGAGGTTGCACAGAGGCATGTTCGAGCTGGTGAGCGTGGGTTGAACAAGTTTGATACTGGCAGTAGTAGCAAGTCGCACAACGGAGGACGGTATTTTGACAGAAATCAGAGAAGGAATGACAATTCAAATGGAGGATGGAGAGGAAACAATCACCCTAATGATTTTCACCACAACAGAAAGCCAATAGAAAGGCACCCGTTGATTATGGCGCTTACCAAAACTCCGAAAGAGATCCTCTTCACTGAACCAATTCGGACCACTTTCAATGCTCCAACACCTATGGAAGAAAGGGAGGGCCCAAAGAGTGAGTTGTGGTGCGATTTCCATGAGGCATGGGGCCATGATACGGACAATTGCAAATCTTTGATGAGGGAAATCATAGCGAAAATCAAGGCAGGAGAATTGAATCATTTGTTGTCTGGCAAACAGTACAGGAGGAATGATCCTCGCAGGAAATTTGCGTGGCAAAGGAATGATGGTAGCAGAGGACGCCGTGGAGAGAACAGAAGAGAGCAGCATGGCGGAAGAGATAATCGAAACCAACCGCAGTACAGAGAACGGATCACAGAGCGTGAGACAACTCCAGAAGTTGTAATCAGGATGGTTTAGATTAATGATGGTCATTATGAAGAAGGTGAATCATCAAACAGCAATTTGGACAGCTGGAGATATGCCCCAATTATCTTTCAACCAATTCAGAATTGGGCGTTGTCCGTCCAACCAGTGATCATTTCAGCAGAGATAGCAAATAAGTTTGTCAATTGTATCTACACAGATACAGTAAGTGAAGCTGACATCATCTACTGGCATTGTTTGAGAACTTTTCCAAGGCATGTGCAGAGCAAAGCTAGGCAAACGAGGTTGAAAGTTTCTGGACTAACAGGAGCACCGATAAATGCCATGGGGCAGATTTGTTTGGAAGTTGTTATGGGCACATTCCCATTGTTGAGAACGGAAACAATTGATTTCACAATCATAGATGGCAATTCTCGTTTTAATGTCCTTTTTGGAAGAACAGCTTTGGCTAAGTTTGGGGCAATAACATCGACGGCCCATGCAGAGGTCAGATTCCCCACTCCAAATGGAGTCGCAGCCATACATTCACAGTATGTGCAGCCAACAAGGGAAAGATCAACATTTGCAAATGGGCCAGAAGGCAGAATGAATCAGAGAAGGCGTGATAGGTTATTCAGCGAGGAAGAAGTTCAGGAGTTTTTCATCCCGTAAGCAAGAGTGAAGGTCGAACAGCGCTGGGTACTCGGCATATGAAGAAGCAATTTGTCAACAAGTTATCAAGAACAGTGTTTATCTTTTCAATTAATAGTAGTTTCATTTAGCATTTTAATAAAAGCAGTCTTTTACAATCGTTGTACTCATGTCGGTTTGGCATTTGAAGAACACATTTCGAATTATAAGATGAAGCAGCGTTTATCAAACTTACTGTGAACCATTGTGGTTATTTTGCAGTGCATACATTAGCAATTGCATACATTAAACATTCATGACGTACTAATTAGGCTTGATCCACCTAAAAGTCGTCATCAATCGTTTATGTACTGCACAGTACTGAGCAATAATTTTATATTTTTCTTAAACAAAGTGCTGCCCGTGACAAATGTAAAACATTACATTTATAACCTGCCCACAGAAGGATCGTATTTTTAAATACCTCCGATGGCGGAAGCTTTTGTGCCAGCCAGTAAAGGCACAAGGGATCGGCTAGAAAACGTTTAAGTTTTACTAGAACGCACCGAGGCATGATACAAAACTCAGATACTTGTCATGACAAACATTATAAAAAATTACTTCACAGAACGAAGTTATATATTTTATGTATGAAGGCAAAATAATTAGCAATTCTTCCTCATATACTTTATGACGGAAGGCGTAAGACGGAGAGTTTATTGATTTATAGTCATTCTTCTAAAACACTTCATAATTCTTCCTCATTAATTTTATGATGGAAGGTGTAATCAGACATCGTATTCTTGATACTGCAAGGCATTTACATATGAGTTACCTTATGCACTTTTCAAAATGATTTGCTCAAATTATACACTGTACAATTGTGTATAGAAATTTTATGCTCAGGTGCATAATTGATTGGTTTTAAAGCGTTAAGCATAAAAATATTTGCAACAAGCATATAAGCACACATAGTTATCACAATAATATATATATATATATATATATATATATATATATATATATATATATATATATATATATATATATATATATATATATATATATATATATATATATATAATGTTAAAGTCAGTAAGAAGTTTATTACAAAACATTGTTTGAAATTTTTACAAAGATCAATTAAACTGCACGCCAAGTACATCTTGAGCAGAAGAGTCTTCTTTGCTGTATACTTCATCATAAACATTTATCTTCAGATTTATCAATTTGTTCTTGGCCTCATCAACTTTTTCTTGAGTACCAGGAGGCATAAGTTTGGCAATGGCAGCAGAAGGCGTTTGAACAGCTTTCCGGTCACATCAGCAATAGCATGGGTGCAGGCAGCATCAACATAATCATTGTAGGGATTCCCTACAAGACTGGATCCAAGCACCTTAGCTATCAGACCTGGCACACCTTTCTTAAGCTCAGCAAAATTGCCCTCGCCTTTCTCCGCCCTCCGGAGTAGCTCAGCAGACTTCTCTCTCTCTTCACTCAGCTGTTTCTCCAGCTCACCCACTTTTACCTGCTCAGCATCCTTTTCCCCTTGCAGAACAGCAGCAACATCTTGAGCACTTTTTAACTCAACTTCTTTAGCCTTTATTATTTTCTGCGCATCATTTAAGGCACGCTCAGCATCAGCAGCTCTTTTACGAGCATTTGCACTTTCAGCTATGTCTTTACGAGCAAAGGCAAGAATAGACTCTTGATGTTCCTGCAGTTGCAGCACAGAGTCCAGATGGTTGGTTAGCAGTACATGAGCTGCCATAGTTGATTCCCTGAGTTGATGAGAACAGAGAGCAGAGAATTGGGGTTTCAGCTCGGGGATAACACAACCCTGTACATCAATAAAATTTTATGAGTTATTTCAAACAGCTCACATCAATAAATTACAAGCATATACATGTAGATGGTCTTATCATTCATACCTGAAGAAGAGTTGCAAATTCTTTATCCTTAGTGGCAGGGTTTGCAATGATGGCCTGCAAAGCCCTCACATGAGCAGGAAGAGTTGGCTCTTGAACATTGGAAGAGGTGACAGCAGGGTTAGTGATATTAGGAAGAGGAGAATCATAAGCAGAGTTGCCTTCCGGCCTATCTTCATGAAATTCAGATTCATCGAAGGGAGCAAAGTCTGGGTCAAGCATTTTCAGGCCCTTCTCTCCTTCACTTTCAAGATTCCTTTCCGGCCTCCGGTCACCGCCCTCCGTAGCCTTCCCTTGGCTATCATCCGACTCTACTAAAATTACTAACAAAAACAAATTAGTATTATGAACAAACATAACATTTATAAGCAAAAACATGTGCATTTTCAAAAGAGAGCAGAATGGACATACTTCTCCTGCGTTTTTGCTTTTAGCCCTCCTCAGTACTCTTCACCCTTTTAGAGCCTATGCTCTTCTTTCTTGTCTTTTGGGTTGGAGGAGGAGTAGGGTTGGTTTCACCCGTGATGTCAATTGATGCCGATGTTTGCTGATCGGCGGTGGTGGTGTCATCCGTTATCCGCTCAGTGTCTGTATGATCAGACCCGGATTCGCTGTCTGAGCTGCTCACAGCAATTTCTTTCCCCTTTTCAGCATCAACAGTAGCTTTAGCTTCAGCTGCAACTCTCTCCGCCTCAAGCTCTTCAACAGTTTTGTCACGAGCAGTGACCTCCACATCATCATCAAGATCAGGGGATAAAAGAGCAGAGTGGACCTGCATCACGGAGTTGCCTGCAAAGATTACACATTAATAGCAATATAAGTACACATGACAAACAGTGGACAAAAATCTATATAATAGGATGATCATATCACATCCTACCCTGTTTTTTTCTCACGAAGTACTGGCACAGAATTGCTTGGCCATTCTTGGCTCACTTTGCACATCACAAGGATTCCCTCATACCTTTCATATGATCTGGGTGGAATACGGAGTCCTTTCAAGCTATTTACTATCCGCTGTTCTGCGGGAGAAATTTTAACACCCTTTCCTATGCCAGCATCAATAGCACTCCACTCCCGGACAACGGAGTATTCTTCCGGAATAACAGTTTCATCAACAAAGAAAAATGGACTTTTCCAGTCCTTCAAGTTTGAAACTCTATTTAGACCAACAAAATGATTATTTTTCTTACTATCAATAGTAAGCCAGCAATCGCTAATTGTGCGGATTCTAAACAAAGAGATAAAAACATTAATGCGAGGCTTTATATTAATAGCATTGCAGTACATTTCAAAAAGGATGATTTTTTGAAGACCATGGGGATGTATCTGACTAAGACAGGCCCCGTAATATCTAAGAAGGCGAAGAAGAAAGTTAGTAAGGGGAACACGGAGGTTGCCGTGGGTAATTTGTAAAGCGTATAACGTAATTTTTCCCTCAGGAGGATTGTCAGCAGTTTGTCCGATAGTGGGAAGAACAGGGTTGTATTGATTGAGATGGCGAAAGGCAATCTTTAATCCATCTAAATATTCACTAGTCAATGATGAAGCCATCGTGCTAACTTCTGGAATGTCAGCAGTATTTGATGAAGAAGGCTTGGCATGTTCTTGGCCAGTACTCCGTGAAGAAGCCATGATAATACAGTAACAGATATCAACAAGAAGAAAATAGCAGTAAGATGAAGTGTACTGACCTTGGAAGACGGTAAACCTTAAAAAGTTGAAGATTGAAGAAGGCGATGAAGATTTGGGAGAAATATGCTTTTTGGATCTTGGCAAAGGTAAAAAAGTGATGGTAACAGGGTTATGACGGTTTTTATAAGGGTTCATCGGTGCAATTTTTATGGTCATGATTGAGACACGTGTATGGGTGAGTTTAAACGAAGGGTGCAAGATAATACTTTTTACAACTGGAGGCGCGTGGTTGATCTCAGCCGTAAGAAGACAATCATAACAGTGTCAGTAAAATTCGTCTGCATTTAATGCCTAAAATGTTTTCCCCGATGCAAGTGGGCAATGAACAGGCTGGTTTGGCATGCGTTATCAAAAGTTTAACAACTTAATCATTTTTCAAATGCTTAAGTCCTTAAACTGGGGGGACTTAATGGTGTATCCTATCGTATACACACATAAAAGGCATAATAGTTGCATAAAAATAGCATCAGGAAGGGTGGAAACAACAGTTTTGTGGAGATTGTCCGTCCAGCGTTCTCCGCTGTACATGCTGCTCCGTCATGCGTAAGCCCCGAAGGCCGCCTAGCGCATAAGCCCTGGCCGGAGAACGCCGCATTTAGCATAAATTTCGGAGCACATGTAACAGAACGTATCATCATTCGACACGTGTCCCCAAACAAATCTGGTAGATCTGACACTATAAATAGACCCCTTGGGTCGTCATTTTACAGAAGTTCAAATATTCTGACAACTTTGAGAGCTGAGACTTCACTTCTCTTTCTCTCTCTACCTTCTCTCAGTAGAAGTCATCCGGCTAGCACTCTTACGCTCTACGGACGACAGATTGATTAAGCCACCCCAAAAGTTTCTACACTTGTGAACCGGGTCTGCAGGGATTATTTCCCGAGGGTAAAAATCAATCGGAAACACTCCGCCCTCCTAAAAGCTAGATCACTTCTAGTCTCTTGTTGACATACTAAGCCTTACCTCATAAGGAAATAGGTGTTAACAGTAGTTGAATAACTTAAAAAAAATTACAAACTTTAATATGTTGTAAAAAAATGGCTAAACTGTCCACTTTGGAAATCTTTATAAAAATTAGTGGGACCTGATTTGACAATCGGTCAATGCCAAGTACTTATTTTTACCACAAAGATACTACACAAAAATTTTCAGGATCCAACTCGATTTGAGAAACTCGTGGCAACCGATGCCGTTTCGACATTTCAATAATTTTGTTTCAGCTTTTCAGAAAAAGTATAAATATGACCAAGTGACCTATTTTGACTATTTTTATAAAAATTCAAAGACCTTGGATTGACGAATGGGCAAATTCGAGAGTCTCTCCTCACTACAAAGTTACAACATGATTTATTTCAGATCATAATTCGTACTCAAATGACCACGATTTTCGAAAAGATTTTGACATTTCCCATATTTTTTTATCAGCACTTTTAATGAAAGTAAAATTTTTATAAAACTTGGAAAAATAATAACTAATTCATAAAAATTGCACACGACATGAATCAAAAGTCCAAACTTATTAATTTTTCGTAACGCACTCACTCGTGAACCCAGAAGTTTGATATCAGGTCGCACGCATCCTGAGAAGACCCGATCAGACCTGCAGTTTATATACATAAATATATTAAAAATGTACGATTTTGATTTGGTTATAATTTTTGATCTGTTAATCCGTTTAACATGAATGCTAAACGAAAATCACACTACTCGATGAGGGGAACACAACGAGCTAAAAATTTTCATCAAAAACTCATGGCACGGTTCCAAAAATTTCAGTTTAAGCTGCTGTCCAATAATTACATAACCGGTTTAACAATTTTAGTCGTCCCAAACTTTCACCACAACATAAAATTCAAGCACTAAACTAATCATACAAATAAAATAACATAAAAATAATAAATTATAGAAAAGTTAGGGTTTATAAAAATTAGCCTACATGAAATATAAAAAGGCGAAGATGTAGATCGGATCGAGAGGACTATGAATCAACCAATTAACTTGAACAATGATCAACAATAATGGAGATGAGTAAAAAAATTGATGATGATGGTGGGTGTAAGTTGGTTCGGCAGTAGGGAAACAAAAAGGAGAAAGCAAAATCTTTATTATTTGTAATATAATATAATGAGATATTTGGATATAATAATCAATTAAATATAAATTATCAAGAGTTGAGAAATTTGTGGGATACACCCATTTGAGTCGGCAGAACATTATTAAGGGGAGATTTATTTTTTTCTATAAAAACTAATAACTAATCGTATTAGATAAGTACTCCGTGTTATAATAATAATAATAATATAGATATGGATAGTCAATTTTGGTGTATACATATAGTCAATTTTGGTACACAAAGTATGTATTTTTATATTGAGATTTTAGGCTATAAATACTCATGAATGCAAGCATTAAACTTGCACCATTTCTCACACTTACAAAGTGTTTCTTTCTTTCTCTCCATTATCATCTTTGTTCTTACACTTCATTATTAGTATTCTTAATCAAGAATCAAATCACTAAAGGTAGTTATAAGCCTACTGAATTATAACATCAAGAATCAAACCACTAAAGGTAGTTATAAGCCTACTGAATTATAACACGTTATCAGCACGATAATCTTAATACTAAATATGGTTGGCTCTGCCACCAAAATGATATATGGTCGGTTATACCACCAAAATGATATATGGTCGGTTATACCACCAAAATGATATATGGTCGGTTATACCACCAAAATGATATATGGTCGGTTATACCACCAGAATGATATAGGTCGGTTATACCACCTGAAAAAATATATGGTCGACACTGTCGCCAAATTTTCATTTATGTTTACTAATATTTATATTTTTGTTATATAACATTTATTTATGATTGCTTACACATGGTCGACACTGTCACCTACTTATCATTTATGTTATATTAAATTTATGTTTAATGTTTATATACTTATGAATATAAATTGACTCTAATTTATCATGATGTTTGTTTTAATTTTTGATAATAGAAAATGTCGAATCTGGAAAAGCTTAAATTTACTCCTTTAGAATCAACTGGAAACAACTACATGCCATGGGTTATAAAAGTAAAAATGCATCTTAAATCAATGGGCATTCTTGAAACCATAAATGAAAACAACACTTGTTCTGAAAAAGAACAAGCTACGGCATGTTGCTTTATTCATCAACATATTGATGAATGCTTACAAAATAATTATGTGACTGTAGAAGATCCCCATGTTTTATGGGAAGGTCTCAAAAGCAGATTCAATAATCAAAGAGAAATTTTACTTCCAGCTGCAATGGAACAATGGAGAACATTAAGGTTCCAAGACTTTAAGAAAGTAAATGAATACAGCTCAGCATACATGTTCACAACTTAAATTCTGTGGACATGAAATTAGTGATGCAGACATGATGGAGAAAACTTTCTCCACAATGAATGCTGCAAACATCACAGTGCAAAGAAATTTGAGAATGCTAAAGTTCAAAACATATCCTGAACTTAATTCATATCTCTTAGTTGCAGAGCAAAATGATGAGCTATTAATGAAAAATCAGCAATCCCGTCCTACTGGTACACTTGCAATCCCTGAAGCAAATACTGCAAATAATTATAAACAGGGACAAGGACGCGGGCAAGGTCGTGGTTATAATAACCATCACCATCATCATGCCAAAAGCCATAACTATGGTAGAAACCATCCTTATGGTAATGGTAATGGGCGTGGACGTGGTCGTGGTCGTGGCCGTGGTGGTCAAAGAAATAGTAATCCACGAAAATATAAATATCAACCACAAAACAAGCCCATTAAACAAGATGTTGAAGAAAATTCTTCTAAAAATTCTGAAGAATCTTGCTACAGATGTGGTAGAATGGGCCACTGGGCTAATACTTGCCGAACATCTAAACATCTTGTTAAGATGTATCAGGATTCGCTGAAAGGTAAAGAAAAGGAAGTAAATTTTGTGGATAATATTGATCCAACAGTCACTGAGAAACCATCTGATTTATATGAAGATTTCTTGAATGTTTAAGTTGTGTGTCTTTTGAAAAATAAACGATTTAATATCGTCTGTCTTTGTCATTATGTTTGCTAAATGTTTCAGTACTATCTATTTGCGTTTAAAATATTGTGTAATATTAATGTACTCACTATTTATTTCTTATATATGAAGTTCAATATGAATTTTGATGGAATACAACATCAATCAAGTGGTGGAGATCTCTGTATAGCAGACAGTGGAACTACACACACTATACTTAAATCCGAGAAATATTTTATTGATCTAAAACCAACGGAAGGAACTATACATACAATATCAGGACCTGCTAACTTGATAAAAGGGATAGGAAAGGCAAATTTCATACTACCAAATGGTACAAAATTTTTTTAATAAATGATGCCTTATTTTCTCCCAAGTCAAGCAGAAATTTATTGAGTTTCTCCGACATATACCTTAACGGGTATGATTATCAGTCAGTGACAACAGAAAATGAGAAATATTTAAGTATCACTGACAAGAGTCATGTGGTTGAAAAACTGCCAAGACTTAGTTCTGGATTACATTATACACATATAAATGTACCAGAAATACATATGGTAGTTAACGAAAAATATATTGATCCTGGTGTATTCAGTTTATGGCATAACAGATTAGGCCATCCAGGATCAACAATGATGAAAAGGATTATTGAATGTACTCATGGACATCCACTAAAGGATAGAAAAATCCATCATGATACAATGGTTCCATGTACATCTTGCTCTCTTGGAAAATTGATAACTAGACCCTCACCACTTAAGGTTGAGAAAGAATCACCAATGTTTCTTGAAAGAATTCAAGGTGATATATGTGGACCAATTCATCCACCATGTGGACCATTTAGATATTTCATGGTTCTAATAGACGCATCTAGCAGATGGTCTCATGTTTGTCTGTTATCAAGCCGTAATGTGGCATTTGCAAAATTTCTTGCCCAAATTATTAAATTGAGAGCTCATTTTCCTGATTACACCATTAAAAGGGTGAGACTTGATAATGCTGGTGAATTTACATCTCAAGCATTTAATGACTATTGCATGTCTATAGGAATTGTTGTTGAACATTCTGTTGCTCATGTGCATACACAAAATGGTTTAGCCGAGTCATTGATTAAACGTTTACAGTTAATCGCTAGACCATTGATAATGAGAACAAAACTCCCTGTATCTATATGGGGTCATGCAATTTTACATGCTGCTGCATTGATTCGCATCAGACCAAGTGCAAGTCATAAATATTCCCCCCTACAACTTGCTTTTGGTCAAGAGCCAAATATTTCCCATCTTAGAACATTTGGTTGTGCAGTGTATGTTCCAATTGCGACACCACAACGTACAAAAATGGGTCCTCAAAGGAGGTTGGGAATATATGTTGGATATGAAACATCTTCAATATTAAGGTATATTGAACCTATGACAGGTGACGTTTTTACAGCACGTTTTGCTGATTGTCATTTTAATGAAACATTGTTCCCTAGATTAGGGGGAGAAATGAAAAATAAAGAAAATGATGTTTCATGGTGTGAACCTCAATTAAAGTATCTTGATCCTCGCACAAAAGAATGCGAGACAGAAGTTCAAAAGATAATGCATATACAAGAACTTGCAAATCAATTGCCTGATGCATTTACAGATACAAAAACGGTGACAAAATCATATATACCAGCAGTAAATACTCCAGCTCGAATTGAAATTCCAAAAGCTGGCAATAACGTCACTCATGAATCTTTGCCACGTCAGAAACGTGGAAGACCAATTGGTTCAAAGGATAAAAATCCTCGAAAAAGAAAATCAGCTGATAATGAAGTAAAAGAAAGTGTTCAAGAAGAACCACAAATCAGTACTCCTACTGCAGAGGAGATTGATGATGTCAATACAGAAATTGCAATCAATTATGCATATTCAAAAATATTATGGAACCGAAATGAAATGAAAAATCTTGATGAGAAATTTTCATTTAATGTTGCATATTACATCATGAATAATGATGATGATCCAGAACCAACATCTATGGTTGAATGTCAAAATAGACATGATTGGGCACAATGGAAAGAAGCAATACGAGCTGAATTAGAATCACTCAATAAAAGAAAAGTTTTCGGATCCATCATTCTCACTCCTAAAGATGTGAAACCTGTAGGATACAGATGGATTTTTGTCCGAAAAAGAAATGAGAAAAATGAAGTTACAAGGTATAAAGCTAGACTTGTAGCTCAAGGTTTTTCTCAAAGACCGGGAATTGATTATGAAGAAACTTATTCCCCTGTTATGGATGCAATTACTTTTAGGTACTTAATCAGTCTGGCAGTTTCTAAAAATTTAGAAATGCATCTCATGGATGTTGTGACTGCTTACCTATATGGATCACTTGATAGTGATATATATATGAAGATACCTGAAGGATTTAAGGTACCAGAAGCATCAAATGCAAAACCCAAAGAAATGTATTCGATTAAATTACAAAGATCTTTATATGGGTTAAAACAATCGGGACGTATGTGGTATAACCGATTAAGTGATTACTTGATAAGCAAAGGGTATACAAATAACCTTACTTGCCCTTGTGTTTTCATTAAGAAAACAACATCCGGATATGTGATCATAGCTGTTTATGTTGATGATCTTAACATCATAGGTACAAATAAAGAGATCTATGAAGCCATTCAACTTCTAAAGAAAGAATTTGAAATGAAAGATCTCGGAAAAACCAAGTATTGCCTTGGTTTACAAATTGAGCATATGCCTAATGGTTTACTTGTACATCAAACAACATATACTGAAAAGATTTTGAAACGTTTCAATATGGACAAGGCAAAACCATTAAGTACTCCTATGGTTGTTAGATCACTCAATGTTGAAGCTGATCCATTTCGTCCATGTGAAGATCAAGAAGACATTCTTGGACCAGAAGTACCATATCTTAGTGCAATTGGAGCTCTTATGTATCTTACAAATTGTACAAGACCTGACATTTCTTTTGCAGTTAATTTGTTGGCAAGATTCAGCTCTGCTCCTACCAAAAGACACTGGGATGGGATCAAACACATATTTCGATACCTTCGAGGAACTACTGATTTAGGATTATTTTATTCTAACGAATCAAAACAAGATTTGGTTGGTTATGCAGATGCAGGTTATTTATCTGATCCACATAAAGCTAAATCTCAAACTGGATATGTATTCCTAAATGGAGGTACTGCAATATCATGGCGTTCTCAAAAACAAACACTTGTTGCTACATCGTCAAATCATGCCGAAGTGATTGCATTACATGAAGCTACTCGAGAATGTTTTTGGTTGAGATCAATGACACAACTCATTACTGATTCTTGTGGACTAGAACGCGATAAAAGTCCAACAACTATCTATGAAGATAATGCAGCTTGCATAGCACAGATGAAAGAAGGGTATATCAAAAGTGACCGAACAAAACACATACCACCTAGATTCTTCTCATACACTCAAAATCTCATTAAGGACAACCAGATTGAAATGAGATATGTGCAATCTAGCAAAAACTCTGCTGATCTTTTCACGAAAGCACTTCCAACTGCTATTTTCAGAACACACGTTCATAACATTGGCATGAGACATGTTCAAAAGATGTAACAGCTGAAGCGATGTCTACTTGAGGGGGAGTCAACTCCATGCTGCACTCTTTTTCCCTTAGCTAAAGTTTTTTCCCACTGGGTTTTCTTTAGCAAGGTTTTTAACGAGGCAGTAATTTATAGTTGATCTTCAACAAAATAAAATTGCTATCCAAGGGGGAGTGTTATAATAATAATAATAATATAGATATGGATAGTCAATTTTGGTGTATACATATAGTCAATTTTGGTACACAAAGTATGTATTTTTATATTGAGATTTTAGGCTATAAATACTCATGAATGCAAGCATTAAACTTGCACCATTTCTCACACTTACAAAGTGTTTCTTTCTTTCTCTCCATTATCATCTTTGTTCTTACACTTCATTATTAGTATTCTTAATCAAGAATCAAATCACTAAAGGTAGTTATAAGCCTACTGAATTATAACATCAAGAATCAAACCACTAAAGGTAGTTATAAGCCTACTGAATTATAACACTCCGTAGTATTAAGATAAAAAAAATAAATTCAAATGTTAAGAATGCCTCATGGAATCTCGGTAGGGAGGAGTATCACTATATTATTGTTTTATTTCATTTTTTTTAACAAATATCCAAATGTAATCTATTTAAATAAAGAGATTATATAATATAAGCTTGTAATTGAGGATGTGTTGTGATTAGCATGGGAGGGAGTATTATTATTATTATTATTATTATTATTATTATTATTATTATTATTATTATTATTATTATTATTATTATTATTATTATTATTAATTATTATTATTATTATTATTATTATTATTATTTTTTAATGAAAATACAATCTTATCTCTAAATATAACTATCTAGTAAATTTGAATAAAAGATGGACTAAAATAAAGACTTAGCCAAAAAGTCTTGGACTTATGAGAAAAATCAGCCAACATGGGATAGGATGGGCTCATTCATCACTTACTTTTATTATGTGGACTTTCAAAGTGGCCCGAACAATTAAACGAACGCGATCAGAGAAAAGAATAATATTACACGATTTAAATACGCTAGGAGAATAATAATAATTCAAGAAATAAAATAAAAGAATATTTTATTAACTCATACGACATTGGAATGTCGTACATAAATAATTCGGATTTGAAAATTACGAAGATATAAATCGTTTATTTGGAATCCGAGACGATTCATCGAATAAAAACGTTATACGTAGGAATGTACTAACACGTAGTCAGACATTAATTTTAGTACTTGTAATATTAACTAAAGTATATTATAAAAATAATATAAAATTTAATTAAAAAAATGTGTCGACTAAAAGTTAATATTTGGTCAACGTTGTATATCGTATTAATTATGTTCAAATAACAACCCTAGGGGAAATTTAGTCAAAACAAAAGTGGAAAAGTGAGGGTTGTTATAGTACCTCCCCGTTAATAAAAACTTCATCCCGAAATTTTAGGTGGACTTCTCAGATACATCAGCGATTGAGAAGAGATGAGGATATTTTCGTTTCATTTGGTCTTCACGTTCCCAGGTATACTCGGGGCCTCTTCGTGAATTCCAACGGATTTTAATAATAGGTATGTTGCTTTGTTTTAAATGTTTAACCTCACGATCTATAACTTCTATAGGTTCTTCGATGAAGTCCATTTTATCATCAATGCAGAGATCATCCAAAGTAATAACAAGTGTGTCATCTGACTAGGTTTCCTCAAAAGGGATGATGTTATACAAGCATTTCAGTAAATTGGATACATAAAATGTCTTATGAATATTACCAAGCTCTTTTAAAACCTTGATCATTTATGCCTTAATACTAGGGCAGATAAACATAGAGAAGTTCGTGGAGACCACAACCATATAGTTTGAGGCATGGCATGTTTTTGTACAAATTTTTAATTCCGGAAGGTAACCATAGACATGATGTCCAATGTGAATAAATGAGACGAGATGCCAGCTGAAGAATCACTAATCAGGCTTATATGCAAAGCAAGCCATAACTAAAATGACCTCAAAATGGTCTGACTGAAAATATATCGTTCAGTATACTATAATACATGTGAACTTATCCTTGGAAGGATTTTTTGAAAGCACATTTCCAGAATATATCTTTATGATTATGATTTTTCAGTTACAGAGGTTGAAACTTGACTAGAATAACATCTAGTTGCAGTTAATGAAGTGAGAGTAGACACATCAATGTCATAAATGTTTGAGGGATCCCCTTCCGAAAGGATACCAAAGATCATAGATTAAAATAATTTATATTAAGTTTCCGAAAGGGAATCGTACTAAAGGTGTGATCTGTTAATGAGAGTGACACCCTTTCACAGACGGCGAGTTGATATAGGGTTTATCCTTACTCATAAGTTTAAGTGCGGATGAGAAGAAAACGTGAATTATTGGCTACAATGAATAGTTTACACTAGGTAAGAGAATCTTCGAAAATGATTTCTCATGCCACAAAATATTGAGTCATAGAATTGATGTTTAGGAGGGTGTTGCTGAAACGACCCATCCATATTACTATAAACGCAGTACGTTATTCATTGGTCCCATAGCGAGGTATTTGACCTCTATATGATACGTTTTAGAAAATATTGCATTTGCTTCATAAAAAGTACACCATTATTATACATAGTGCATGTTTTAAACAAGTAGGTGATTATTTAAGAGATAATCCCCATAATACATCAGTTTCCAAATACTACACACGTGACATAACAGTCGAATATAATACATGACAAAGGTTTTATTGAATGCAACAGTTCATTTAAACAAAAGCATGAGACTCCATGAACAGCTTGCTCAGATAATGCAACAGCGGAAGACTTTCTTAAGGACCTGAGAATAAACATGCTTAAACAGTCAACATAAAGGTTGGTGAGATATATAGGTTTAAAGCTAGCATCGATATAAATATAGACCACAATATTTCATAGTTATAAATATTTCAATAAAGATATTTTATAAGTTGTTGAGCGCTTCGGTAACCATACTTAACCATAAATGTAGCATATTCCCTTTATTATGAAATCTCCCTACCCTTTACCAAGTGTAGTAAAAATGAAGTACTATGCAACCGTTTACGATACTAGAGCGACTAGCCCGGTTGGGGTTGTCAAACCCGATAGATCTATCAATAGGATTCGCGCTTACATGTTCTTACAACATGTAAATATTAGTTACCAAGCTATTAGGGAAGATATGCAATGTCGTACAACTCAACGTAGAATATATTTTAAGTACTTGTGTCCATGGCGTAAAACATAAAATGCATGTATTCTCATCCCAAAATATTTTTAGAGTTTAAAAATGGGACTATATACTCACTTGAATAGATTTTAAAATCGTTGAAAATCGAACTCGGCCTCGAATCGATTCACGAACCTATAATAACATATACATATATCAAAGTATGATAGAAATATATTCACATCATATTTGTATTTACGTATTGACGATTTAGGTTGTTAAGTTAGTAGTCCAACGTTAGTAGTCCACAATTAGTAGTCCACAATTAGTAGTACATAGTATACACGTATTGTATAAGACTCAATCATGACCCACAATACCGCTATTGTAGTTACTGATCATATACATACATATGTATATGTATATTTTTAATGCGGAAAGGCATTTAAAGGCAAAAGCACAAGACACTGAAACCGCGGTAAAGCCCAAATGAACGCGGTAGGATTACGCAGAATATTAAAGAGTGCGAAGGATTCTCGCAGTGTTTGTGCGGAATGCCTAAGTGCCCGCACATCTTACTTCCGCGTAACTCCTGAACCTATAAATAGGGAGCTTGGCCTCTCATTTTAGGTTGTTGATTCTGGAAGAATTGCTCTAGCCATATTAATCTCTCTCGTGACTTTGCCCGAGACTTGATCATTGTTTGGTTAAGGTAATTTGCGAAGACCGGGACATGGTTGTTGATCGTTTAGCACTTAACGAAATATGACAATAAGGTCCCAAAACCATAATCGACATCCATTATACCCCCTCATTGCACTCAATCCTTGATTAACCTTAATAGGATAATCTAGGATTGATCAATTGGCGCCATCCGTGGGACACGAATAGAATTGGAATGAGAAGTTTGCGTTCATCACAATCGAGCTATTAAACTCATTTTCTAATTCTAATCGTGTTATTTTCTTCATTATGTTGTAGGAATATGAAATTCGTGTAACAATAGTTGAGAATAAATCAAAATGACGAGGCGACAAAAGCTTTTGGCTACTAAAAAGTTGTAAATATTAATTTGAAGGTGCATAGAGCACGCGTGATCATATACATACTTATGTATATGTATATATTCAGTGCGAAAGGCCATTTGAAGGCGAAAGCACAAGACAATTGAACCGCAGTGTGAATGCGGTGGGATTGCGCAGAACATTAAAGAGTGCGAAGGCTTCTCGCAGTGTTTATGCGGAATGTCTAAGTGCCCGCACAACTTACTTCCACGTAACTCCTGGACCTATAAATAGGGAGCTTGGCCTCTCATTTTAGGTTGTTGATTCTGGAAGGGTTGCCCTAGCCATATTGATTTCTCTCGTGACTTTGCCCGAGACTAAATCATTGTTTGGTTAAGGTAATTTGCGAAGACCGGGACATGGTTGTTGATCGTTTAGCACTTAACAAAATATGACAATAAGGTCCCAAAACCATAATCGACATCCACTATACCCCCTCATTTGAAATGTCCCGTTCTTATTGATTAAAAACGTTCCATATTAATTGATTTCGTTGCGAGGTTTTGACCTCTATATGAGACGTTTTTCAAAGACTGCATTCATTTTTAAAACAAACCATAACCTTTATTTCATAAATAAAGGTTTAAAAAGCTTTACGTAGATTATCAAATAATGATAATCTAAAATATCCTGTTTACACACGACCATTACATAATGGTTTACAATACAAATATGTTACATCAAAATCAGTTTCTTGAATGCAGTTTTTACACAATATCATACAAACATGGACTCCAAATCTTGTCCTTATTTTAGTATGCAACAGCGGAAGCTCTTAGTATTCACCTGAGAATAAACATGCTTTAAACGTCAACAAAAATGTTGGTGAGTTATAGGTTTAACCTATATATATCAAATCGTAACAATAGACCACAAGATTTTATATTTCAATATACATCCCATACATAGAGATAAAAATCATTCATATGGTGAACACCTGGTAACCGACATTAACAAGATGCATATATAAGAATATCCCCATCATTCCGGGACACCCTTCGGATATGATATAAATTTCGAAGTACTAAAGCATCCGGTACTTTGGATGGGGTTTGTTAGGCCCAATAGATCTATCTTTAGGATTCGCGTCAATTAGGGTGTCTGTTCCCTAATTCTTAGAGTACCAGACTTAATAAAAAGGGGCATATTCGATTTCGATAATTCAACCATAGAATGTAGTTTCACGCACTTGTGTCTATTTTGTAAATCATTTATAAAACCTGCATGTATTCTCATCCCAAAAATATTATATTTTAAAAGTTGGACTATAACTCACTTTCACAGAATCTTACTTCGTCGGGAAGTAAGACTTGGCCACTGGTTGATTCACGAACCTATAACAATATATACATATATATCAAAGTATGTTCAAAATATATTTACAATACTTTTAATATATTTTGATGTTTTAAGTTTATTAAGTCAGTTGTCCTCATTAGTAACCTACAACGAGTTGTCCACAGTTAGATGTACAGAAATAAATCGATAAATATTATCTTGAATCAATCCACGACCCAGTGTATACGTATCTCAGTATTGATCACAACTCAAACTATATATATTTTGGAATCAACCTCAACCCTGTATAGCTAACTCCAACATTCACATATAGGGTGTCTATGGTTGTTCCGAAATATATATAGATGTGTCGACATGATAGGTCGAAACATTGTATACGTGTCTATGGTATCTCAAGATTACATTATATACAATACAAGTTGATTAAGTTATGGTTGGAATAGATTTGTTACCAATTTTCACGTAGCTAAAATGAGAAAAATTATCCAATCTTGTTTTACCCATAACTTCTTCATTTTAAATCCGTTTTGAGTGAATCAAATTGCTATGGTTTCATATTGAACTCTATTTTATGAATCTAAACAGAAAAAGTATAGGTTTATAGTCGGAAAAATAAGTTACAAGTCGTTTTTGTAAAGGTAGTCATTTCAGTCGAAAGAACGACGTCTAGATGACCATTTTAGAAAACATACTTCCACTTTGAGTTTAACCATAATTTTTGGATATAGTTTCATGTTCATAATAAAAATCATTTTCCCAGAATAACAACTTTTAAATCGAAGTTTATCATAGTTTTTAATTAACTAACCCAAAACAGCCCGCGGTGTTACTACGACGGCGTAAATCCGGTTTTACGGTGTTTTTCGTGTTTCCAGGTTTTAAATCATTAAGTTAGCATATCATATAGATATAGAACATGTGTTTAGTTGATTTTAAAAGTCAAGTTAGAAGGATTAACTTTTATTTGCGAACAAGTTTAGAATTAACTAAACTATGTTCTAGTGATTACAAGTTTAAACCTTCGAATAAGATAGCTTTATATGTATGAATCGAATGATGTTATGAACATTATTACTACCTCAATTTCCTTGGATAAACCTACTGGAAATGAGAAAAATAGATCTAGTTTCAAAGGATCCTTGGATGGCTTGAAAGTTCTTGAAGCAGAATCATGACACGAAAACAATTTCAAGTAAGATTTCCACTCGAAATAAGATTGTTATAGTTATAGAAATTGAATTAAAGTTTGAATATGATTATTACCTTGTATTAGAAAGATAACCTACTGTAAGTAACAAAAGTTTCTTGATCTTGGATGATTACTTGGAATGGATTTAGAAAACTTGGAAGTAAACTTGCAATCTTGGAAGTATTCTTGATTTTATGAAACTAGAACTTTTGGAATTTATGAAGAACACTTAGAACTTGAAGATAGAACTTGAGAGAGATCAATTAGATGAAGAAAATTGAAGAATGAAAGTGTTTGTAGGTGTTTTTGGTCGTTGGTGTATGGATTAGATATAAAGGATATGTAATTTTGTTTTCATGTAAATAAGTCATGAATGATTACTCATATTTTTGTAATTTTATGAGATATTTCATGCTAGTTGCCAAATGATGGTTCCCACATGTGTTAGGTGACTCACATGGGCTGCTAAGAGCTGATCATTGGAGTTTATATACCAATAGTACATACATCTAAAAGCTGTGTATTGTACGAGTACGAATACGGGTGCATACGAGTAGAATTGTTGATGAAACTGAACGAGGATGTAATTGTAAGCATTTTTGTTAAGTAGAAGTATTTTGATAAGTGTCTTGAAGTCTTTCAAAAGTGTATGAATACATATTAAAACACTACATGTATATACATTTTAACTGAGTCATTAAGTCATCGTTAGTCGTTACATGTAAATGTTGTTTTGAAACCTTTAGGTTAACGATCTTGTTGAATGTTGTTAACCCATTGTTTATTATAACAAATGAGATGTTAAATTGTTATATTATCATGATATTATGATATATAATATATCTTAGTATGATATATATACAGTTAAATGTCGTTACAACGATAATCGTTACATATATGTCTCGTTTCGAAATCATTAAGTTAGTAGTCTTATTTTTACATATGTATTTCATTGTTAATACACTTAATAATATATTTACTTATCATTTAACATAATTAACCAAGTGTATCAATATCTTAATATGATTCATATGTACCTAGTAAGACGTTGTTATAACGATAATCGTTATATATATCGTTTTCGAGTTTCTTAAATTAATAGTCTCATTTTTATGTATATAACTCATTGTTAAAATACCTAATGAGATACATACTTATAATAAAATCATGTTAACTATATATATAACCATATATATGTCATCGTATAGTTTTTACAAGTTTTAACGTTCGTGAATCACCGGTCAACTTGGGTGGTCAATTGTCTATATGAAACCTATTTCATTTAATCAAGTCTTAACAAGTTTTATTGCTTAACATGTTGGAAACACTTAATCATGTAAATAACAATTTCATTTAATATATATATAAACATGGAAAAGTTCGGGTCACTACATCATTGCACTAAGTCCTTGATTAATCGTAATAGGATAATCTAGGATTGATCAATTGGCGCCATCCCTGGGACACGAATAGAATTGAAATGAGAAATTCGCGTTCGTTTTAATCGAGCTATTCAACTCATTTTTTTAATTCTAATCGTGTTGTTTTCTGTCTTATATTGCAGGAATAAGTAATTTGTGCAACAGCAATTGCAAGCAAAGCGAAATGACAAAGCAACAAAAGCTTTCGTTTACTAAGAAAGTTGTAAATGAGAATTTGAAAGTGCGTAAAGCGCACAAAGCTTGTGTAAGCGAAAGCTCGCTAGCAAAACTGAACAAAGAACAATATGTGAGAATAATAAGCACAATACATAAGAAAAAAGGATTTAAAAAGCGAAAAGCAGTAGAAATGTTTGAAAAATGGCAATTCACGCCCATGACATTTCCATTTGAGCAAAGTCGCGAAATGAATGACATGCCGCTGGTCATATCGTGTAAAATTGTAAATACAGAGATCACAATCATGAAAATTCATGTTGATACTGGCAGTAGTATTGATTTGATATACGAGCAATGTTTTTGCCAATTGCCAGAATGCATCAAGGTGGAACTAAAACCGACCGCGATATCTTTATCTGGTTTCGCGGGTGAATCTGCTTGGCCTATGGGGCAATTATCCTTAGAAATTGAATTGTGTGATGAAACAGAGGAAAAATTGACAAGGCAAGCGCGGTTAGATTTTTATGTTATATGCGTTGCTTCGCGTTATAACATGTTATTGGGAAGATCTGCGTTGCGGAGGCTTGGCATAGTGCCATATACAATACACAGAATGGTCAAATTTACTACCTGCAAGGGTGTGGCAACGATAAATTCTATGGCTATGCCATCAATTTGTGCGGCTATAAGCACGAAAGATGCAATTGTTCCGCATAAAATTGAAGATGATAATATAATTGTTATAAATCCTAAGTATGTTGATCAAAAAATTAAAATTGGGATCAAGTTGAATGCAGAAATAAGAAAGAAGATTGTGCAGTTGCTGGTCGCGTATATGGATGTATTTGCGTGGAGTAAGCAAGATATGACTGGAGTTCCGCGTAATGTTGCAGAGCATAGATTAAATGCCAATCCTGCGTTAAAACCTATTGTACAAAAGTGCAGAGGAATGGTTCTAGACCGCATGAAGTGGTTGTCTGCGGAAGTTACTAAATTGGTCAATGCGGGAATATTGCGCGAAGTAAAATATCAAACATGGGTTGCAAATCCTGTTTTGGTAAAAAAGCCAGATGGTTCGTGGAGGATGTGTAAAGATTTCAAGGACATAAATAAAGCTTGTCCGAAGGACAACTATCCACTTCCTGAAATTGATCTTAAAGTGGAATCTTTGCATGATTATCCCTACAAATGCTTTTTGGATGCCGCAAAAGGATACCATCAAATACCAATGGCGTTGGAAGATGAAGATAAAACCGCATTCCATACTGGAAAAGGCATTTATTGTTATATCAAAATGCCTTTTGGTTTAAAGAATGCGGGAGCCACTTATCAGCGGTTAATTGATAAAGAATTTGAAGGTCAGATAGGCCGCAATCTGGAAGCTTATGTTGATGACCTTGTTATAAAAAGTAAAACGCAAGAAAGTATTTTGGTAGATATGCAAGAAACATTTGAAAGTTTGCGGAAAATAAACATGAAGTTGAATCCGTCTAAGTGCAGTTTCGGAGAAAGGGAAGGCAAGTTTCTGGGATACTATGTCACTGAGCAGGGTATACAAGCAAATCCTAAGAAAATTGCCGCAATCGAAAACATGACTGTGCCCAAAACCGTTAAGGAAGTGCAAAGTCTAACTGGAAAAATCGCGGCTTTAACTAGATTTCTTTCGAAGGCCGCGGAACGACAGTTGCCTTTCTTTCTCACTCTTAAAGGATGTTTAAAGCAGAAGAACTTTGTATGGACTGAAGAGGCTGATAAGGCATTTCAAGAAATGAAGCAATTGCTTGCTGCATTACCTACATTGATTGCGCCTGTTTATGGAGAAATATTATATCTTTACATTTCGATCGCGAATGAAGCATTTGGCTCAGTACTTATCGCGGAAAGGAACAAGGTTCAAAAGCCAGTCTATTTTGTTAGTAAGGCGCTTGCGGGAAGTGAAATAAATTATGCGCCGATAGAAAAATTTATTTACGCGCTAGTTTTAACTTCACGGCGATTGTTCAGAAACTTTCAAGGTCATCCAATACATGTTTTAACTGATTTGCCGGTTAAAAATGTGTTGAACAAACCTGCGGTATCTGGAAGACTTGCCCAATGGGCGATTGAGCTTGGAGCATTTGAAATATCATATATACCGCGTACATCCGTAAAGGGGCAAGTTTTGGCAGATTACCTCGCAGAAATGATGGGTGAATTAGAGGTAATCCATGAAAGAACGCAATTAACGCCACCTTCGCATGAGATCTGGGATTTATATACAGACGGTGCCTCATGTATTGAAGGGGCAGGTGCGGGGCTAGTGTTGACAAATTCAAGTGGCGAAGAGCACACGTACGCACTGCGCTTTAATTTTGATGTGAATATAACGCAGCTGCGCGCATATGTTGATTCACAACTGGTGGCAAATCAATTCAATGGCTCTTTTGAAGCACATGAGTTGTCCATGCAGAAGTATTTGAAACTTGTAAAGGAATCTGTAGAAAAGTTTGAGTTCTTTGAATTATCACAAGTGTCGAGAAGTCAAAATAAAAAAGCAGACGCGTTAAGCAAACTTGTTGCGTTAGCGTTTTCGCACTTTCAAAAACAGGTGTGGGTGGAAGAACTTCCTGATAAGTCCATTGATGGAAATTTATTTGTTGCGGTTATAGAAGAAGTTGGACCAAGTTGGATGGATCCCATTGTCAATTATCTGCGAAATGTACGTTTCGAGAAGATAAAAAGGAGGCTCGTTTGGTACTCGAAAGAGCACCCATGTATGTACTTGAAAATAATGTGTTATATCGTAAATCATATTTGGGACCATTAATGCGGTGTGTGGGACCCGCAGAAGCTGCAACCATTGTTGAAGAGGTGCATAGTAGATCTTGTGCTCTTCACTCAGGATATAAAACTATTGCTGGCAAGATAATGCGCATGGGCTATTTCTGGCCTACTCTATATCGTGATGTTGCGCAAATTGTTAAGCGGTCTAAAAGTTGTCAAAGACATGCACCGCAGAATCGCAAACCACGACATGATATGATTCCAATTGATTCGCCATGGCCATTTTATAAATGGGCCATCGATATTGTGGGACCCTTTCCACCAGGTGCAGGAAATGTAAAGTTCCTGATTGTAGCTATTGATTATTTCACTAAATGGGTGGAGGCAAAGGCATTACGCACAATAACTGGAGTGCAAGTGCGGAATTTTGTATGGGAATACATTGTATGTAGATTTGGTATTCCGCGGGAACTTGTAAGTGATAATGGAGCGCAGATTGCGAAAGATCCATTTTTAAGTTGGTGAGCGGAACTAAATATAATTCAAAGATTTACATCTGTGGCACATCCGCAAGCAAATGGATTGTGCGAAGTCACTAACCGCGACATTGTTAGCGGTATTAAAAAATGTTTGAATGAAAAGCGGAATGGATGGGTTGATGAACTTTCAAATGTACTATGGGCTCATCGCACTACTTTCAAGAAAAGTACAGGCAAAACACCTTTTAGCCTAGTATATGGTTCCGAAGCAATGATCCCCGCAGAAATCTTTGTTGAAACGCACAGAGTTGCTAATTTTGATGAAAGTGCGAATGCGGAAGGCATTTGTGAAAATCTAAATTTCATTGAAGAACGCAGTCTTATGGCCGCAATACGTGAGGCAAATAATAAGCAGCAAATTGCTAAGTATTATAACAAGAAGGTGCGCGCGCGTTAGCCTTTGATGTTGGAGAATGGGTTTTGCGTAATAATGAAGCAAGTCGTGCTGAGAAACAAGGAATGTTAGGACCCAATTGGGAGGGCCATACCCGATAGTGGGAATTAATGCAGCAGGCTCTTATAAACTCCAAGACATCGAAGGGCGCAATATACCTAACGCGTGGCATGCTACTTTGTTGAAACGATATTATATGTAAATAACAAAAGTATGCGAAATTTTATGTGCATTCTAGTGATTATTGTTAATGTGTGTAGCAAATAAGTTTGCAATATTGTGTAAAATGAATAAAACTAAAGGTTTTTGTTCATCATAATGATTGTATGTCTATGCGTAATTTCAAAGTACAACGCGTTTAATACAACCATAAATGAAATCAAACAAGTGATGGAGAAGACCACTTGATGCTAAATGAAAACAATTTGACGTGTATGCGAAAGGAATTCAGTTTGTTAACTTTCTCCCAAAGTATTAGATCTAGCCATACTTGGATGCTTCGCAATAAACACAAATTTTTGCCTAAGGATCATTTCGGCGGACTTAGAAGATTCATAATGTGCAGAATAGCACGTGCATACAGGTTGTTTCGCATAAAGTAGTTGTTTGTTATGTGCACAATAATAAACAATGAAATTGCAAAGGACAATGCTAGTAATTATGAATGATATAATCAAAGCGCTATATAAATAAAGGCAATTGCAATTGATAAATAAAATTTTATTATAAGTTCCGCGGAAGGTACAGCAAATCATATCATTAAAACGCGCTTATAAATGCGCTTACATAATGCGAAATCCTATTCCTGGGTAGTTAAGTCTAAACTAATGATGTCTTCGACGGGAGCATCCTTGTTTTGACTTATAGCTTCTAATTTTGGAATGGGGATAATGCAGATTCCTTCCCTAGCCATTGCGACCATCTCTTCTGCCTCTTCAATAGGGCAGATTAATTTCTCAATATACTCTGGCATTGGCTCCGGAAGAACAGCAATCTTGCCAACCTCCTGAAGAAATTTTACTCGCTCAAGCTATTGTAGCGCAGTCACATTAGTATCAAATTTCTGTGAAACGTCCGCAGAATCCATGATTTTTTGCCCAAGTTCAGGAAAATGTTCGCGGAGTTTCGCAAAGCTAGATTCCGCGGTTGCTTTTGTGGATAAGGCTGCGGTTAGTTCAGTTTGGGTTTGCAAGAGTTTGTTTTTCATTGTATCATGCGAGACTTGAAGGTTGTCCATTTCAATTGCTTTTTCAGAAAGTTGCTTTTTTAAATCATCCACGGAATTTTTTGTTGTTTGCAATTCCGTGGTGATGGAAGAGAGTTGGGACTGTGTGATTGCATGCTTGGTTTGTTCTTTCTTCAAAACTTCAGCAAACTTCTCTTGTCGGGACATTGCATCATATGCAGATGCAAGTTTCATATAGAAGTTCTGCGCGAAACAGTTGAATGAGTCGCTGTATGAAGGTTTGCTAAGTTCAGAGCGTAGATCATGGGGAAGGGCAAGCTTCATATGTTACCTTTGGTCCAGTGCGGCTTCTGGAGAGGCGCATAGATAACCCTGCAGGCCATCTATTTTGATTGACTTTATTGCGCTGGGAGGAGTGCGCCAGAAGTCTTCATATTTGGATAAGTCGAAGGTTGGTGGAGAACTAGCCTGTGTAGATGGTGGTGGAGTAATGGATGTCTCTGCTGCAACACGTATAAGGAATATAAACGAAGGAAGAAATATTAAAATGACAGAACACTATAGGTGTTATTGGAAATACAAATTATAATATGTGACGATTCGCATTACCAGTCTCAGATGCAGGTGGAACAACTGAGCTAGACCGCGTAAACCTCTTCGCGGATCCTGTAAGTGGAGAGGTAGCGAGTCGTTTGCTGGGAGTCATTGTTGTTCATTGAGCGCTGGTGGTAGGAGATTTTTGTGCAGCCTTTGATGATGATTTTGACTCGGGGCTCTTAAGCCTCTCTGCGAGAAATGCTTTTGTGTCATCTTTCTTTTCGATTTCAGAAACCCTCATGATGATGATGATGAGTAAATGTGAAAGTTGTTTGTGTGAATGAATCAATATAACGGAGAGAGAAAGTATGATGGAAAAAATGATAATCAACTTCTATATATATGGAGGAAAATGTAATTTCAACGGTATAATCCCTTAACGGCTATATGCGCAGATAAAAACTCAGCAAATAACAATAGCCGTTACGGAAAAATAATAATACTTTTATGCCTCACTGTAGTGCGTGCATCATATGCACAAAAGGACAAACTATAACTTTTTCTTTTTTAAGAGTTTATTGTCATACTTTTTCTGCGAAAATGTAACACAATAAACTTGGGGGACTTGATCATATACATACTTATGTATATGTATATATTCAGTGCGAAAGGCCATTTGAAGGCGAAAGCACAAGACAATTGAACCGCAGTGTGAATGCGGTGGGATTGCGCATAACATTAAAGAGTGCGAAGGCTTCTCGCAGTGTTTATGCGGAATGTCTAAGTGCCCGCACAACTTACTTTCGCGTAACTCCTGGACCTATAAATAGGGAGCTTGGCCTCTCATTTTAGGTTGTTGATTCTGGAAGGGTTGCCCTAGCCATATTGATTTCTCTCGTGACTTTGCCCGAGACTAAATCATTGTTTGGTTAAGGTAATTTGCGAAGACCGGGACATGGTTGTTGATCGTTTAGCACTTAACGAAATATGACAATAAGGTCCCAAAACCATAATCGACATCCACTATACCCCCTCATTGCACTCAATCCTTGATTAACCGTAATAGGATAATCTAGGATTGATCAACGCGAAACCTGTTTAAACAAAAGTTTGTCAAAAGAACTGAAAAAAGTGCAAGATGCGAGAATAGTAAGCATAATACACAAGAAAAAAGGATTCAAAAAGCGAAAAGCAGTAGAAGTGTTTGAAAAATGGCAATTCGTGCCTATTACATTTCCATTTGCGCAAAATCGTGAAATGAATGACATGCCATTAGTCATATCGTGTAAAATCGCAAATACGGGGATCACAATTATGAAAATACATGTTGATACTGGTAGTAGTATAGATTTGATATACGAGCAATGCTTTCGTCAACTACCAGAATGTATCAAAGCAGATCTAAAGCCAACCGCGATATCCTTATCTGGTTTCGCGGGTGAATCCACTTGGCCCATGGGGCAATTATCATTAGAAATTGAATTGTGCGACGAAATAGAGGTGAAGTTGACAAGGAAAACGCAGTTAGATTTCTATGTTATACGCGCTGCCTCTCGTTATAACATGTTATTGGGAAGATCTGCGTTGCGAAAGCTTAGAAATGTGCCATCTACAATACACGGAATGGTTAAATTCACTACTTGCAAAGGTGTGGCAACAATAAATTCTATGACTATGCCACCAATTTGTGCTGCTATAAGCACGCAAGACACAGTTGTTACGCATAAAATTGAAGAATATAATATGGTTGTTGTGAATCCTAAGTATGTTGATCAAAAAATTAAAATTGGCGCTAAATTAAATGCGGAAATACGAAGGAAGATTGTGCAATTGCTTGTTGCGTATATGGATGTATTTGCTTGGAGTGAGCAAGATATGACTGGGGTTCCGCGTAATGTTGCTAAACATAGATTAAATGCTAATCCGGCGTTAAAGCCTATTGTGCAAAAGCGCAGAGGAATGGCTCCAGATTGCATGAAGTGGGTATCTGCGGAAGTTGCTAAATTAGTTAATGCAGGAATATTGCGCGAAGTAAAATATCAAACATGGGTTGCGAGATGGATCGTGGAGGATGTGTATAGACTTCAAAGACATAAACAAAGCTTGTCCGAAAGATAATTATCTACTTCCTGAAATTGATATTAAGGTGGAATCTTTGCACGCCTATCCTTACAAGTATTTTTTAGATGCTGCAAAAGGATACCATCAGATACCAATGGCATTGGAAGATGAAGATAAAACCGCGTTCCATACTTGAAAAGGCATTTATTGTTATATTAAAATGCCTTTTGGACTTAAAAATGCGGGAGCAACTTATCAGCGATTAATTGATAAAGCGTTTGAAGGATAGATAGGTCGTAATCTGGAGGCTTATGTTGATGATCTTGTTGTTAAAAGCGAAACGCAAGAAAATATTTTGATTGATATGCAAGAAACATTTGAAAGTTTGTGAAAAATCAACATGAAATTGAATCCGTCTAAATGCAGTTTCGGGGAAAGGGAAGGCAAGTTTCTAGGATATTATGTCACTGAGCAGGGTATACAAGCAAATCCTAAGAAAATTGCTGCAATCGAAAACATGACCGCGCCTAAAACCGTTAAGGAAGTACAAAGTCTAACTGGAAAAATTGCGGCTTTAACCAGATTTCTTTCAAAGGCCGCGGAAAGACAGTTGCCTTTCTTTCGCACTCTTAAAGGTTGTTTGAAGCAGAAGAACTTTGTATGGACTGAAGAAGCAGATAAGGCATTTCAAGAGATGAAGCAATTACTTGCTACATTGCCTACATTGATCGCACCTGTTGATGGCGAAATATTGTACCTTTATATATCGGTTGCGAATGAAGCACTTGGCTCAGTACTTGTTGCGGAAAGGAACAAGATCCAAAAGCCAGTTTATTTCGTTAGCAAGGCACTTGCGGGAAGTGATATAAATTATGCGCCGATTGAAAAATTTATTTACGCGTTAGTTTTGACGTCAAGAAGGTTGTGCAGATACTTTCAAGGTCATCCAATACATGTCTTAACTGATTTGCCGGTTAAGAATGTTTTGAGCACCCCTGCGATATCTGGAAGACTTGCCAAATGGGCAATTGAGCTTGGAGCATTTAAAATATCGTATCTACCGCGTACATCCGTAAAAGGTCAAGTTTTGGCTGATTACCTTGCAGAAATGACGGGTGACTTGGATTATATACAGATGGTGCATCGTGTATTGAAGGAGCAGGCGCGGGATTAGTGTTGTCCAAACCAAATGGAGAAGAACATACATACGCGCTACGCTTTAATTTTGAAGTAACAAACAATGAGGCTGAATACGAAGCGTTGCTTGCAGGATTAAATATGGCGCATAAGATGAATATTTCGCAGTTGCGCGCATATGTTGATTCGCAGCTGGTGGCAAACCAATTCAATGGCTCTTTTGAAGCCCATGAATTGTCTATGCAGAAGTATTTAAAACTTGTGCAGGATTCCGCGGAGAAATTTGAATTCTTTGAGTTATCACAAGTATCGAGAAGTCAAAATAAAAAGTCGGACTCGTTGAGCAAACTCGCTGCATTTGCATTTTCGCACTTTCAAAAGCAGGTCTGGGTAGAAGAACTTCCCAATAAATCCATAGATGGAAGTTTATTTGTTGCGGCTATCGAAGAGGTTGCACCAAATTGGATGGATCATATTGTCAATTATCTGCAAAATGATGCATTACCAGAAGATAAAAAGGAAGCTCGTTTGGCACGCGAAAGATCACGTATGTATGTGATTCAAAATGATGTGTTATATCGCAAATCGTATTTGGGACCATTAATGCGGTGTGTAGGGCCCGCAGAAGCAGCAACGATTGTTGAGGAAGTGCATAGTGGATCTTGTGCTCTTCATTCAGGTTATAAAATGATTGCCACAAAAATAATGCGAATGGGTTACTTTTGGCCTACCCTATATTGTGATGTTGCACAAACAGTAAAAAGGTGTAAAAGCTGTCAACGGCACGCACCGCAGAATCGCAAACCAAGGCATGACATGATTCCAATTGATTCACCATGGCCATTTTATAAATGGGCCATTGATATTGTGGGACCCTTTCCACCAGGAGCAGGGAATGTAAAGTTCCTGATTGTAGCCATTGATTATTTCACTAAATGGGTAGAGGCAAAGGCTTTACGCACAATCTCTGGCGTGCAAATGCGGAATTTTGTATGGGAATACAGTGTCTGCAGATTTGGTATTCCGCGGAGCTTGTAAGTGATAATGGAGCACAGATTGCAAAGGATCCGTTTTTAAGTTGGTGTACGGATTTGAATATAATTCAAAAATTTACATCAGTGGCACATCCGCAGGCAAATGGGTTGTGCGAGGTCACTAATCGTGATATTGTTAGTGGTATTAAAAAGCATTTGAATGAAAAGCGGAATGGGTGGGTTGATGAACTTTCAAATGTACTATGGGCTCATCGTACTACTTTCAAGAAAAGTAAAGGCGAAACACCTTTTAGCCTAGTAAGAAGCAATGATCCCCACGGAAGTCTTTGTTGAGACGCATAGGGTTGCTAATTTTGATGAAAGTGCGAATGCAGATGGCATTTGTGAAAACCTAAATTTCATTGAAGAGCGCAGGCGTATGGCCGCAATACGCGAAGCAAATAATAAGCAACAAATTGCTAAGTATTACAACAAAAAAGTACGCGCATTAGCCTTTGATGTAGGGGAATGGGTTTTGCGGAATAATGAAGCAAGTCGTGCTGAAAAACAAGGGAAGTTGGGACCCAATTGGGAAGGTCCATACCAAATAGTGGGAATCAATGCGGTAGGCTCTTATAAACTTCAGGACATTGAAGGGCGTAACATACCTAACGTGTGGCATGCTACTTTGTTGAAAAGATATTACGTGTAATCAAAAGAAATGTGCGAAATTCTATGCGCATTTTAGGGATTCATGTTAATGCATAGAAAATAAGTTTGCACTATTATGTGAAATGAATAACGCTCAAGTTTCTGTTCATAGCAGCAATTGCGTGTTTATGCGTAGTTTGTAATTATAATGCTTTTAATACAACACCATAAATGAAATTAAACAAGTGATGGTAAAGACCACTTGGTAGTTAACAAAAATAGTTTAAAGTGTATGCGAAAGGAAATCAGTTTGCTAACTCTTGCCCAAAGTATTAGATCTAGCCATACTTGGATGCTTCGCAATAAACACAAGTTTTTACCTAAGGATCGTTTCGGCGGACTCAGAAGATTCATAATGTGCAGAATAGCACGTGCATACAGGTTGTTTCGCATAAAGTAATTGTTTGTTATGTGCACAATAGTAAACAATGAAATTGCAAAGGACAATGCTCGTAATTATGAATAATGTTATGAAAAGCGCTATTTAAATGGAAACAATTGCAACTGATAAATAAATTTTATTATAATACCGTGGAAAGTACAAGCAAATCGAATCATTATAACGCACCTATAGATGCGTGTGTAATTGCGAAATCCTATTCCTTATTGGTTAAGTCTAAATCAATAATGTCTTCGACGGGAGCATCCTTTTTTTGACTTAGCACCTCTAATTTTGGAATAGGAATAACGCGGATTCCTTCCCTGGCCAATGCGACCATTTCTTCTACCTTATTAAGAGGGCAGATTAATTTCTCAATATATTCCGGCATTGGTTCCAATAGAACAGTAATCTTGCTAATCTCCTGCAAAAATTTCACCCGCTCAAGCTGTTGAAGTGCGGTGACATACGTATCAAATCGTTGTGAAACATCGGCAGAATCCATAACTTTTTGCCCAAGTTCAGGTAGATATTCGCGAAGTTTCGCGTAGTTTGATTCCGCAGTCATTTTTGCGGATAAAGCTGCAGATAGCTCGGTTTGGGTTTGAAGGAGCTTGGTTTTCATTGAATCATGGGTGGCTTGAAGATTGTCCATTTCAATGGCTTTCTCAGACAGTTGTTTTTTCAAGTCATCCACAGAATTTTTTGTTGCTTGTAATTCTGTGGTGGTGGATGACAGTTGGGACTGAGTGATTGCGTGCTTGGTTTGTTCCTTTTTAAAAATTCAGTAAACTTTTCTTGGCGTGACATTGCATCGAACGCAGATGCAAATGACATATAGATGTTTTGGGCATAGCAGTTGAATGTGTCGCTATGTGAGAGTTTGCTATACTCAGCGTGCAAATCATGAGGAAGGGCAAGCTTCATATGCTGCCGTTGATCCAGTGCAGCTTCTGGAGAGGCGCATAAATAGCCTTGAAGGCCATCCACTTTAATTGATTTAACAGTGCTGGGAGGAGTGCGCCAAATGTCTTCGTATTTGGATAAATCAAATGTTGGTGGAGAACTTGTCTGTGTTGATGGTGGTGGAGTAATAGATGCTTCTGCTGAGGAAGAGAAAGATTTATTAACATAATCGAACAATATAGGTGTTAATTAAAGCAACAATAGTAAACGTCATTTGTACATTACCAGTCTCGGATGCAGTGGGAACAACTGAGCTAGACCGCGTAAACCTCTTTGAAGATCCTGAAAGAGGAGATGTGGCAGGTCGTTTACTGGGAGTCAAAGTTGTTTGCTGGGTGCTAGTGGTAGGAGATTTCGGTGCAGGTTTTAATGATGCTCTTGATTCAGGGCTTTTGAGCCTCTCTGCTAGAAATTGTTTTGTGTCATCTTTCTTTTCAATCTCGGAAACCCTCATAATGATAAATGAATGAGAAGATTGTGTGTGTAAAATGAAAGGGTTTTAAAGGGATGTTGGTATTGATGGATAATATGAGAAAGAGACAAAATATGATGGATGATATGATAAATCAGCTCCTATATATATATTGAGAGAATACATCTCAACGGTATTTTTATTCAACGACTATATACGCAATAAAAACTCAGCGAATGGAAAAATAGCCGTTGTAAACATGAATCATGTCTTTACGCGAAACATTTTGCGTGAATTGTATGCACATGCGGATAAACTTCAAATTTTATTTTTTAGAGTTTATTGTCTTACGTTTTTTGCAAAAATGTAACACAATAAACTGGGGGACTTGATCATATACATACATATGTATATGTATATTTTTAATGCGGAAAGGCATTTAAAGGCAAAAGCACAAGACACTGAAACCGCGGTAAAGCCCAAATGAACGCGGTAGGATTACGCAGAATATTAAAGAGTGCGATGGATTCTCGCAGTGTTTGTGCGGAATGCCTAAGTGCCCGCACATCTTACTTCCGCATAACTCCTGAACCTATAAATAGGGAGCTTGGCCTCTCATTTTAGGTTGTTGATTCTGGAAGAATTGCTCTAGCCATATTAATCTCTCTCGTGACTTTGCCCGAGACTTGATTATTGTTTGGTTAAGGTAATTTACGAAGACCGGGACATGGTTGTTGATCGTTTAGCACTTAACGAAATATGACAATAAGGTCCCAAAACCATAATCGACATCCATTATACCCCCTCATTGCACTTAATCCTTGATTAACCTTAATAGGATAATCTAGGATTGATCAGTTACATGTATTGTGTATATGGGTCTTTTGATTTATCTGACGTATTGTGTAACCATGACATGTTAGAATACATCTATAATGCAAGAAAAGTTAGTTAGGATATGGTTAGTATAGATTTTGTAAAAACAATCCCGAATTCATTTTAGCCATTTTTAACCAATATTGTTTTGCTCATATCTTTTTCGTTATAAATCTGTTTTAAGTGAATCAAATTGCTATGGTTTCATAATGAAATGTAGTATTTAGAATTAAACTGAAAAAGTAGTAGTTTATAGTCGGAGTTACAGGTTACAAGTCATATTTGAAAGAGGTAGTCATTTCCTTCAAAAAAAGACATCTTGATGACCATTTTGAAAAAAAACATACTTCCACTTTGAGTTTAACCATGATTTTTGGATATAGTTTCATGTTCATAAGAAATATCATTTTCCCAGAAGAACAACTTTTAAATCAAAGTTTATCATAGTTTTTAATTATCCAACCCAAAACAGCCCCGGTTTTACTACGACGACGTATGTCCGGTTTTACGGTGTTCTTCGTGTTTACATGTTTTAAATCATTAAGTTAGCATATTATATAGATATAGAACATGTGTTTAGTTGATTTTAAAAGTTAAGTTAGAAGGATTAACTTTGTTTGCGAACAAGTTTAGAATTAACTAAACTATGTTCTAGTGATTACAATTTGTTTGTATCGAATAAGATAGATATATGAGTATGAATCGAACGAGGTTATGAACAAGGTTACTACCTCAAATAAAATGGATAAGGTTGCTAGAAAAATAAGGATATAATCTTGAGCTTGATGATGTTCTTGAAAGCTTGGAAGTAATCTTGCAAGTTTGGAAGATTTCTTGAAGTGTTCTAGAATGGTTGTTTTTATGATGATTAAAGCTTGTAATTGAAGCTAAATGATGGGGAAATTGCATGGAGATGATCAAGTATGAAGTTAGGAGTATTTTGAGAGAGAATTGAGAGTGTAAGTATGAGAAAATGGAATGAAGAAATGGTGTGCATGCATAAAAACGTTTTTAGTTTATAAAGAAAGAAAAGATTCCTAATTTTGTTTTCTTGCTAAATAATTCATGCTACTTGACAAATGGTTGGTTCTACATGTTCCTTAATCATTTAAGGCTGCTAAGGAGTAGATTTTTATTGGTATATACCAATAGTAAGTACATCTAGAAGCTGGGTATAATACGAGTACGAATACTGAATGAATACGAGTAGAATTGTTGATGAAAATGAACGGGAATGTAATTGTAACCATTTTTATTAAGTAAGAGTGTTTTGATATATGTATTGTGAAATGTCCCGTTCTTATTGATTAAAAACGTTCCATATTAATTGATTTCGTTGCGAGGTTTTGACCTCTATATGAGACGTTTTTCAAAGACTGCATTCATTTTTAAAACAAACCATAACCTTTATTTCATAGATAAAGGTTTTAAAAAGCTTTACGTAGATTATCAAATAATGATAATCTAAAATATCCTGTTTACACACGACCATTACATAATGGTTTACAATACAAATATGTTACAACAAAATAAGTTTCTTGAATGCAGTTTTTACACAATATCATACAAGCATGGACTCCAAATCTCATCCTTATTTAAGTATGCGACAGCGGAAGCTCTTAATAATCACCTGAGAATAAACATGCTTAAAATGTCAACAAAAATGTTGGTGAGTTATAGGGTTAACCTATATATATCAAATCATAATAATAGACCACAAGATTTCATATTTCAATACACATCCAATACATAGAGATAAAAATCATTCATATGGTGAACACCTGGTAACCGACATTAACAAAATGCATATATAAGAATATCCCCATCATTCCGGGACACCCTTCAGATATGATATAAATTTCGAAGTACTAAAGCATCCGGTACTTTGGATGGGGTTTGTTAGGCCCAATAGATCTATCTTTAGGGTTCGCGTCAATTAGGGTGTCTGTTCCCTAATTCTTAGATTACCAGACTTAATAAAAAGGGGCATATTCGATTTCGATAATTCAACCATAGAATGTAGTTTCACGTACTTGTGTCTATTTTGTAAATCATTTATAAAACCTGCATGTATTCTCATCCCAAAAATATTAGATTTTAAAAGTGGGACTATAACTCACTTTAACAGATTTTTACTTCGTCGGGAAGTAAGACTTGGCCACTGGTTGATTCACGAACCTATAACAATATATACATATATATCAAAGTATGTTCAAAATATATTTACAACACTTTTAATATATTTTGATGTTTTAAGTTTATTAAGTCAGCTCTCCTCGTTAGTAACCTACAACTAGTTGTCCACAGTTAGATATACAGAAATAAATCGATAAATATTATCTTGAATCAATCCACGACCCAGTGTATACGTATCTCAGTATTGATCACAACTCAAACTATACATATTTTGGAATCAACCTCAACCCTGTATAGCTAACTCCAACATTCACATATAGAGTGTCTATGGTTGTTCCGAAATATATATAGATGTGTCGACATGATAGGTCGAAACATTGTATACGTGTCTATGGTATCTCAAGATTACATAATATACAATACAAGTTGATTAAGTTATGGTTGGAATAGATTTGTTACCAATTTTCACGTAGCTAAAATGAGAAAAATTATCCAATCTTGTTTTACCCATAACTTCTTCATTTTAAATCCGTTTTGAGTGAATCAAATTGCTATGGTTTCATATTGAACTCTATTTTATGAATCTAAACAGAAAAAGTATAGGTTTATAGTCGGAAAAATAAGTTACAAGTCGTTTTTGTAAAGGTAGTCATTTCAGTCGAAAGAACGACGTCTAGATGACCATTTTAGAAAACATACTTCCACTTTGAGTTTAACCATAATTTTTGGATATAGTTTCATGTTCATAATAAAAATCATTTTCTCAGAATAACAACTTTTAAATCAAAGTTTATCATAGTTTTTAATTAACTAACCCAAAACAGCCCGCGGTGTTACTACGACGGCGTAAATCCGGTTTTACGGTGTTTTTCGTGTTTCCAGGTTTTAAATCATTAAGTTAGCATATCATATAGATATAGAACATGTGTTTAGTTGATTTTAAAATTCAAGTTAGAAGGATTAACTTTTGTTTGCGAACAAGTTTAGAATTAACTAAACTATGTTCTAGTGATTACAAGTTTAAACCTTCGAATAAGATAGCTTTATATGTATGAATCGAATGATGTTATGAACATCATTACTACCTTAAGTTCCTTGGATAAACCTACTGGAAAAGAGAAAAATGGATCTAGCTTCAACGGATCCTTGGATGGCTCGAATTTCTTGAAGCAGAATCATGACACGAAAACAAGTTCAAGTAAGATCATCACTTGAAATAAGATTGTTATAGTTATAGAAATTGAACCAAAGTTTGAATATGATTATTACCTTGTATTAGAATGATAACCTACTGTAAGAAACAAAGATTTCTTGAGGTTGGATGATCACCTTACAAGATTGGAAGTGAGCTAGCAAACTTAAAAGTATTCTTGATTTTATGTAACTAGAACTTGTAAAATATATGAAGAACACTTAGAACTTGAAGATAGAACTTGAGAGAGATCAATTAGATGAAGAAAATTGAAGAATGAAAGTGTTTGTAGGTGTTTTTGGTCGTTGGTGTATGGATTAGATATAAAGGATATGTAATTTTGTTTTCATGTAAATAAGTCATGAATGATTACTCATATTTTTGTAATTTTATGAGATATTTCTTGCTAGTTGCCAAATGATGGTTCCCACATGTGTTAGGTGACTCACATGGGCTGCTAAGAGCTGATCATTGGAGTGTATATACTAATAGTACATACATCTAAAAGCTGTGTATTATACGAGTACGAATACGGGTGCATACGAGTAGAATTGTTGATGAAACTGAACGAGGATTTAATTGTAAGCATTTTTGTTAAGTAGAAGTATTTTGATAAGTGTATTGAAGTCTTTCAAAAGTGTTTAAATACATATTAAAACACTACATGTATATACATTTTAACTGAGTCGTTAAGTCATCGTTAGTCGTTACATGTAAATGTTGTTTTGAAACCTTTAGGTTAACGATCTTGTTAAATGTTGTTAACTCAATGTTTATAATATCAAAAGAGATTTTAAATTATTATATTATCATGATATTATGATGTACGAATATCTCTTAATATGATATATATACATTAAATGTTGTTACAACGATAATCGTTACATATATGTCTCGTTTCAAAATCATTAAGTTAGTAGTCTTGTTTTTACATATGTAGTTCATTGTTAATATACTTAATGATATGTTTAATTATCATAATATAGTGTTAACTATATATATAACCATATATATGTCATCATATAGTTTTTACAAGTTTTAACGTTCGTGAATCACCGGTCAACTTGGGTGGTCAATTGTCTATATGAAACCTATTTCAATTAATCAAGTCTTAACAAGTTTGATTGCTTAACATGTTGGAAACATTTAATCATGTAAATATCAATCTCAATTAATATATATAAACATGGAAAAGTTCGGGTCACTACAGTACCTACCCGTTAAATAAATTTCGTCCCGAAATTTTAAGCTGTTGAAGGTGTTGACGAATCTTCTGGAAATAGATGCGGGTATTTCTTCTTCATCTGATCTTAACGCTCCCAGGTGAACTCGGGTCCTCTACGAGCATTCCATCGAACCTTAACAATTGGTATCTTGTTTTGCTTAAGTCTTTTAACCTCACGATCCATTATTTCGACGGGTTCTTCGATGAATTGGAGTTTTTCGTTGATTTGGATTTCATCTAACGGAATAGTGAGATCTTCTTTAGCAAAACATTTCTTCAAATTCGAGACGTGGAAAGTGTTATGTACAGCCGCGAGTTGTTGAGGTAACTCAAGTCGGTAAGCTACTGGTCCGACACGATCAATAATCTTGAATGGTCCAATATACCTTGGATTTAATTTCCCTCATTTACCAAATCGAACAACGCCTTTCCAAGGTGCAACTTTAAGCATGACCATCTCTCCAATTTCAAATTCTATATCTTTTCTTTTAATGTCAGCGTAGCTCTTTTGTCGACTTTGGGCGGTTTTCAACCGTTGTTGAATTTGGATGATCTTCTCGGTAGTTTCTTGTATAATCTCCGGACCCGTAATCTGTCTATCCCCCACTTCACTCCAACAAATCGGAGACCTGCACTTTCTACCATAAAGTGCTTCAAACGGCGCCATCTCAATGCTTGAATGGTAGCTGTTGTTGTAGGAAAATTCTGCTAATGGTAGATGTCGATCCCAACTGTTTCCAAAATCAATAACACATGCTCGTAGCATATCTTCAAGCGTTTGTATCGTCCTTTCACTCTGCCCATCAGTTTGTGGATGATAGGCAGTACTCATGTCTAGACGAGTTCCTAATGCTTGCTGTAATGTCTGCCAGAATCTTGAAATAAATCTGCCATCCCTATCAGAGATAATAGAGATTGGTATTCCATGTCTGGAGATGACTTCCTTCAAATACAGTCGTGCTAACTTCTCCATCTTGTCATCTTCTCTTATTGGCAGGAAGTGTGCTGATTTGGTGAGACGATCAACTATTACCTAAATAGTATCAAAACCACTTGCAGTCCTTGGCAATTTAGTGATGAAATCCATGGTAATGTTTTCCCATTTCCATTCCAGGATTTCGGGTTGTTGAAGTAGACCAGATGGTTTCTGATGCTCAGCTTTGACCTTAGAACACGTCAAACATTCTCCCACGTATTTAGCAACATCGGCTTTCATACCCGGCCACCAAAAATGTTTCTTGAGATCCTTGTACATCTTCCCCGTTCCAGGATGTATTGAGTATCTGGTTTTATGAGCTTCTCTAAGTACCATTTCTCTCATATCTCCAAATTTTGGTACCTAAATCCTTTCAGCCCTATACCGGGTTCCGTCTTCCCGAATATTAAGATGCTTCTCTGATCCTTTGGGTATTTCATCCTTTAAATTTCCCTCTTTTAAAACTCCTTGTTGCGCCTCCTTTATTTGAGTAGTAAGGTTATTATGAATCATTATATTCATAGATTTTACTCGAATGGGTTCTCTGTCCTTCCTGCTCAAGGCATCGGCTACCACATTTGCCTTCCCCGGGAGGTAACGAATCTCAAAGTCGTAATCATTCAACAATTCAATCCACCTACGCTGCCTCATATTCAGTTGTTTCTGATTAAATATGTGTTGAAGACTTTTGTGGTCGGTATATATAATACTTTTGACCCCATATAAGTAGTGCCTCCAAGTCTTTAATGCAAAAACAACCGCGCCTAATTTCAAATCATGCGTCGTATAATTTTGCTCGTGAATCTTCAATTGTCTAGAGGCATAAGCAATCACCTTCGTTCGTTGCATTAATACACAACCGAGACCTTGCTTTGATGCGTCACAATAAATCACAAAATCATCATTCCCTTCAGGCAATGACAATATAGGTGCCGTAGTTAGCTTTTTCTTCAATAACTGAAACGCTTTCTCTTGTTCATCATTCCATTCAAATTTCTTCCCTTTATGCGTTAATGCAGTCAAGGGTTTTTCTATTCTGGAAAAGTCTTGGATGAACCTTCTGTAGTAACCAGCTAGTCCTAAAAACTGGCGTATGTGTTTCGGAGTTTTTGGGGTTTCCCACTTTTCAACAGTTTCTATCTTTGCCGGATCCACCTTAATACCTTTTTTGTTCACTATGTGACCGAGGAATTGAACTTCTTCCAACCAAAATGCACACTTTGAAAACTTAGCGTACAATTCTTCCTTCCTCAATACTTCTAACACCTTTCTCAAATGTTCACCGTGTTCTTGGTCATTCTTTGAGTAAATAAGTATGTCATCAATGAAAACAATGACAAACTTGTCAAGGTATGGTCCACGCACTCGGTTCATAAGGTCCATGAACACAGCTGGTGCATTAGTTAAACCAAACGGCATGACCATAAACTCGTAATGACCGTAACGTGTTCTGAAAGCAGTCTTTGGAATATCATCTTCTTTCACCCGCATTTGATGATACCCGGAACGTAAGTCAATCTTTGAATAAACAGACGAACCTTGTAGTTGATCAAATAAGTCGTCGATTCTCGGTAGTGGGTAGCGGTTCTTGATGGTAAGTTTGTTCAACTCTCGGTAGTCGATACACAACCTGAATGTACCATCTTTCTTCTTGACAAACAAAACAGGAGCTCCCCACGGTGATGTGCTTGGTCGAATGAAACCATGCTCTAAAAGTTCTTGTAATTGGCTTTGCAGTTCTTTCATCTCGCTGGGTGCGAGTCTGTAAGGAGCACGAGCTATTGGTGCAGCTCCTGGTACAAGATCTATTTGAAATTCAACGGATCGATGTGGGGGTAATCCCGGTAATTCTTTCGGAAATACATCGGGAAATTCTTTTGCAATGGGAACATCATTGATGCTCTTTTCTTCAGTTTGTACTTTCTCGACGTGTGCTAGAACAGCATAGCAACCTTTTCTTATTAGTTTTTGTGCCTTCAAATTACTAATAAGATGTAGCTTCGTGTTGCCCTTTTCTCCGTACACCATTAAGGGTTTTCCTTTTTCTCGTATAATGCGAATTGCATTTTTGTAACAGACGATCTCTGCTTTCACTTCTTTCAACCAGTCCATACCGATTATCACATCAAAACTCCCTAACTCTACTGGTATCAAATCAATCTTAAATGTTTTGCTAACCAGTTTAATTTCTCGATTCCGACATATATTATCTGCCGAAATTAATTTACCATTTGCTAATTCGAGTAAAAATTTACTATCCAAAGGCGTCAATGGACAACTTAATTTAGCACAAAAATCTCTACTCATATAGCTTCTATCCGCACCCGAATCAAATAAAACGTAAGCAGATTTATTGTCAATAAGAAACGTACCCGTAACAAGCTCCGGGTCTTCCTGTGCCTCTGCCGCATTAATATTGAAAACTCTTCCGCGGCCTTGTCCATTCGTGTTCTCCTGGTTCGGGCAATTTCTAATAATGTGGCCCGGTTTTCCACATTTATAACATACTACATTGGCATAACTTGCTCCGACACTACTTGCTCCACCATTACTCGTTCCGACACCATTTGTTCCTTTCGTTCTATTAACCCCTGGTCCGTAGACCTCACACTTGGCCGCGCTATGACCATTTCTTTTACACTTGTTGCAAAATTTGGTGCAGAACCCCGAGTGATACTTTTCACACCTTTGGCATAGCTGCTTCTGATTGTTGTTGTTGTTGCGGTTATTATTATTGTTGGGATGATTGTTGTAGTTTCTGTTGTTGTTGTTGTTGTTGTTGTTGTTGTTGTTGTTGTTGTTGTTGGGCCGTTTGTTGTAGTTGCGATTGATGTTGCGATTGTTGGGATAATTGTTGCGATTATTGTTGTAATTGCTGTTGTTGTTGTATTGGTGATTCTTATCACCGTTTTCCTCCCACTTTCTTTTGACTTGCTTCACATTGGCCTCTTCAGCAGTCTGTTCTTTAATTCTTTCTTCAATCTGGTTCACTAGTTTGTGAGCCATTCTACATGCCTGTTGTATAGAGGCGGGCTCATGTGAACTTATATCTTCTTGGATTCTTTCCGGTAATCCTTTCACAAATGCGTCGATCTTCTCTTCCTCATCTTCGAATGCTCCCGGACACAATAGGCACAATTCTGTGAATCGTCTTTCGTACGTGGTAATATCAAATCCTTGGGTTCGTAAACCTCTAAGTTCTGTCTTGAGCTTATTAACCTCGGTTCTGGGACAGTACTTCTCGTTCATCAAGTGCTTGAATGCTGACCACGGTAGTGCGTACGCATCGTCTTGTCCCACTTGCTCTAGATAGGTATTCCACCATGTTAACGCAGAACCTGTGAAGGTATGCGTAGCGTACTTCACTTTGTCCTCTTCAGTACACTTACTTATGGCAAACACCGATTCGACCTTCTCGGTCCACCGTTTCAATCCGATCGGTCCTTCGGTTCCATCAAATTCCAAAGGTTTGCAGGCAGTGAATTCTTTGTAGGTGCATCCTACACGATTTCCTGTACTGCTAGATCCAAGGTTATTGTTGGTATGTAACGCAGCCTGTACTGCGGCTATGTTTGAAGCTAGAAAAGTACGGAATTCCTCTTCATTCATATTCACGGTGTGTCGAGTAGTCGGTGCCATTTCCTTCAAAATAGTCAAATGGAACAAGTTAATCATACAGAATATTAAGAGTAGTTAATAGTATTTCTTAGCATAATATGAACTCATTTATAAAAGCTTTTTCTTCATATTAGCGTTTTATAAGTTTAAATTCGGGTAGTACCTACCCGTTAAGTTCATACTTAGTAGCTAATATACAATTCAACTACTACAATTCTATATGAAAAACTGATTATAATAATATTTCGCGTTCAAACTTTTATACAATATTTTACAAACTTACAATACCGCTTATTTTACATAAAGCATGAAATATAGCACACAATAACTTTGATACAAGATAGTTGTGAAGATAATTCTAGCTAGTACACAAGTCGTTCAGCAAAGGCAATAAAGACACGTAATTCATACGTCCAGAAACAAGTCATGCATTCTGGTTTTACTAGGACTACTTCCCATCCTTGGTCTTGTGGAACATAACCGTTATGGCCGTTGATAAGACAGCGTGTTGTAACGTCGTCAAAGGGACGAGGGTTACGTAATGTCCAACAGTCCCGTAATAATCTAAAAACCTCATTTCTTACCCCAATTACCGACTCCGTCACTTGTGGAAATGTTTTGTTTAATAGTTGTAGCCCGATGTTCTTGTTCTCACTTTGGTGAGAAGCGAACATTACTAATCCGTAAGCATAACATGCTTCTTTATGTTGCATGTTAACCGCTTTTTCTAAATCACGAAGTCCAATATTCGGATATATTGAGTCAAAATAATTTCTTAACCCGTTGCGTAAAATAGCATTTGGGTTCCCCGCAATATATGCGTCAAAGTAAACACATCGTAACTTATGGGTTTCCCAATGTGATATCCCCCATCTTTCAAACGAAAGTCTCTTATAAACCAAGACATTCTTGGAACGTTCTTCGAATGTCTTACAAACTGATCTCGCCTTAAATAGTTGTGCCGAGGAATTCTGGCCGACTCTAGACAAGATTTCATCAATCATGTCTCCGGGTAGGTCTCTTAAAATATTGGGTTGTCTATCCATTTTGTGTTTTTAAACTGTAAAATAGACAAGAGTTAGATTCATAAAAAAAAATACTTATTAATACAAGCAATTTTTACATATATCATAAAGCATAAGCACACTATATTACATATATTACACCACACGAATACAACTATCTTATTCCGACTCGCTCGTTTCTTCTTCTTCGGTTTTGGTTCGTTTTGCCAAGTTTCTAGGGATATATGATGTTCCCCTAATACTAACTGTCGTTTTCCACAACGGTTTAGAAAAACCTGGTGGTTTAGAGGTTCCCGGGTCATTGTTACAACTTAAGGACTTCGGGGGTTGACGATACATATAAAGTTCATCGGGGTTGGAATTAGATTTCTCTATTTTTATGCCCTTTCCCTTATTATTTTCTTTTGCCTTTTTAAATTCAGTTGGGGTAATTTCTATAACATCATCGGAATTCTCGTCGGAATCCGATTCATCGGAGAATTGGTAATCCTCCCAATATTTTGCTTCCTTGGCGGAAACACCATTGACCATAATTAACCTTGGTCGGTTGGTTGAGGATTTTCTTTTACTTAACCGTTTTATTATTTCCCCCACCGGTTCAACTTCTTCATCCGGTTCCGATTCTTCTTCCGGTTCCGATTCTTCTTCCGGTTCTGACTCTTCTTCCGGTTCCTCTTCGGGAACTTGTGAATCAGTCCACGAATCATTCCAATTTACATTTGACTCTTCATTATTATTAGGTGAGTCAATGGGACTTGTTCTAGAGGTAGACATCTATCACATAATATCAAACGCGTTAAGAGATTAATATAACACATAATATTCACATGTTAAAAATATATAGTTTCCAACAAAATTTGTTAAGCAATCATTTTTCAAGCAAACACGGTCGAAGTCCAGACTCACTAATGCATCCTAACAAACTCGATAAGACACACTAATGCAAAATTCTGGTTCTCTAAGACCAACGCTCGGATACCAACTGAAATGTCCCGTTCTTATTGATTAAAAACGTTCCATATTAATTGATTTCGTTGCGAGGTTTTGACCTCTATATGAGACATTTTTCAAAGACTGCATTCATTTTTAAAAAAAAACCATAACCTTTATTTCATAGATAAAGGTTTTAAAAAGCTTTACGTAGATTATCAAATAATGATAATCTAAAATATCCTGTTTACACACGACCATTACATAATGGTTTACAATACAAATATGTTACAACAAAATAAGTTTCTTGAATGCAGTTTTTACACAATATCATACAAGCATGGACTCCAAATCTCATCCTTATTTAAGTATGCGACAGCGGAAGCTCTTAATAATCACCTGAGAATAAACATGCTTAAAACGTCAACAAAAATGTTGGTGAGTTATAGGTTTAACCTATATATATCAAATCATAATAATAGACCACAAGATTTCATATTTCAATACACATCCCATACATAGAGATAAAAATCATTCATATGGTGAACACCTGGTAACCGACATTAACAAAATGCATATATAAGAATATCCCCATCATTCCGGGACACCCTTCGGATATGATATAAATTTCGAAGTACTAAAGCATCCGGTACTTTGGATGGGGTTTGTTAGGCCCAATAGATCTATCTTTAGGATTCGCGTCAATTAGGGTGTCTGTTCCCTAATTCTTAGATTACCAGACTTAATAAAAAAGGGCATATTCGATTTCGATAATTCAACCATAGAATGTAGTTTCACGTACTTGTGTCTATTTTGTAAATCCTTTATAAAACCTGCATGTATTCTCATCCCAAAAATATTAGATTTTAAAAGTGGGACTATAACTCACTTTAACAGATTTTTACTTCGTCGGGAAGTAAGACTTGGCCACTGGTTGATTCACGAACCTATAACAATATATACATATATATCAAAGTATGTTCAAAATATATTTACAACACTTTTAATATATTTTGATGTTTTAAGTTTATTAAGTCAGCTGTCCTCGTTAGTAACCTACAACTAGTTGTCCACAGTTAGATATACAGAAATAAATCGATAAATATTATCTTGAATCAATCCACGACCCAGTGTATACGTATCTCAGTATTGATCACAACTCAAACTATACATATTTTGGAATCAACCTCAACCCTGTATAGCTAACTCCAACATTCACATATAGAGTGTCTATGGTTGTTCCGAAATATATATAGATGTGTCGACATGATAGGTCGAAACATTGTATACGTGTCTATGGTATCTCAAGATTACATAATATACAATACAAGTTGATTAAGTTATGGTTGGAATAGATTTGTTACCAATTTTCACGTAGCTAAAATGAGAAAAATTATCCAATCTTGTTTTACCCATAACTTCTTCATTTTAAATCCGTTTTGAGTGAATCAAATTGCTATGGTTTCATATTGAACTCTATTTTATGAATCAAAACAGAAAAAATATAGGTTTATAGTCGGAAAAATAAGTTACAAGTCGTTTTTGTAAAGGTAGTCATTTCAGTCGAAAGAACGACGTCTAGATGACCATTTTAGAAAACATACTTCCACTTTGAGTTTAACCATAATTTTTGGATATAGTTTCATGTTCATAATAAAAATCATTTTCTCAGAATAACAACTTTTAAATCAAAGTTTATCATAATTTTTAATTAACTAACCCAAAACAGCCCGCGGTGTTACTACGACGGCGTAAATCCGGTTTTACGGTGTTTTTCGTGTTTCCAGGTTTTAAATCATTAAGTTAGCATATCATATAGATATAGAACATGTGTTTAGTTGATTTTAAAATTCAAGTTAGAAGGATTAACTTTTGTTTGCGAACAAGTTTAGAATTAACTAAACTATGTTCTAGTGATTACAAGTTTAAACCTTCGAATAAGATAGCTTTATATGTATGAATCGAATGATGTTATGAACATCATTACTACCTTAAGTTCCTTGGATAAACCTACTGGAAAAGAGAAAAATGGATCTAGCTTCAACGGATCCTTGGATGGCTCGAATTTCTTGAAGCAGAATCATGACACGAAAACAAGTTCAAGTAAGATCATCACTTGAAATAAGATTGTTATAGTTATAGAAATTGAACCAAAGTTTGAATATGATTATTACCTTGTATTAGAATGATAACCTACTGTAAGAAACAAAGATTTCTTGAGGTTAGATGATCACCTTACAAGATTGGAAGTGAGCTAGCAAACTTGAAAGTATTCTTGATTTTATGTAACTAGAACTTGTAAAATATATGAAGAACACTTAGAACTTGAAGATAGAACTTGAGAGAGATCAATTAGATGAAGAAAATTGAAGAATGAAAGTGTTTGTAGGTGTTTTTGGTCGTTGGTGTATGGATTAGATATAAAGGATATGTAATTTTGTTTTCATGTAAATAAGTCATGAATGATTACTCATATTTTTGTAATTTTATGAGATATTTCTTGCTAGTTGCCAAATGATGGTTCCCACATGTGTTAGGTGACTCACATGGGCTGCTAAGAGCTGATCATTGGAGTGTATATATGTAGTGACCCGAACTTTTCCATGTTTATATATATTAATTGAGATTGATATTTACATGATTAAATGTTTCCAACATGTTAAGCAATCAAACTTGTTAAGACTTGATTAATTGAAATATGTTTCATATAGACAATTGACCACCCAAGTTGATCGGTGATTCACGAACGTTAAAACTTGTAAAAACTATATGATGACATATATATGGATATATATATATATATAGTTAACATGATACTATGATAAGAAAACATATCATAAAGTATATTAACAATGAACTACATATGTAAAAACAAGACTACTAACTTAATGATTTTTAAACGAGACATATATGTAACGATTATCGTTGTAAAGACATTTAATGTATATATATCATATTAAGAGATATTCATACATGATAATATCATGATAATATAATAATTTAAAATCTCATTTGATATTATAAACATTGGGTTAACAACATTTAACAAGATCGTTAACCTAAAGGTTTCAAAACAACACTTACATGTAACGACTAACGATGACTTAACGACTCAGTTAAAATGTATATACATGTAGTGTTTTAATATGTATTTATACACTTTTGAAAGACTTCAATACACTTATCAAAATACTTCTACTTAACAAAAATGCTTACAATTACATCCTTGTTCAGTTTCATCAACAATTCTACTCGTATGCACCCGTATTCGTACTCGTACAATACACAGCTTTTAGATGTATGTTGTAGTGACCCGAACTTTTCCATGTTTATATATATTAATTGAGATTGATGTTTACATGATTAAATGTTTCCAACATGTTAAGCAATCAAACTTGTTAAGACTTGATTAATTGAAATAGGTTTCATATAGACAATTGACCACCCAAGTTGACCGGTGATTCACGAACGTTAAAACTTGTAAAAAACTATATGATGACATATATATGGTTATATATATAGTTAACATGATATTATGATAATTAAACATATCATTAATTATATTAACAATGAACTACATATGTAAAAACAAGACTACTAACTTAATGATTTTGAAACGAGACATATATGTAACGTTTATCGTTGTAACGACATTTAATGTATATATATCATATTAAGAGATATTCGTACATCATAATATCATGATAATATAATAATTTAAAATCTCTTTTGATATTATAAACATTGGGTTAACAACATTTAACAAGATCGTTAACCTAAAGGTTTCAAAACAACACTTACATGTAACGACTAACGATGACTTAACGACTCAGTTAAAATGTATATACATGTAGTGTTTTAATATGTATTTATACACTTTTGAAAGACTTCAATACACTTATCAAAATACTTCTACTTAACAAAAATGCTTACAATTACATTCTCGTTCAGTTTCATCAACAATTCTACTCGTATGCACCCGTATTCGTACTCGTACAATACACAGCTTTTAGATGTATGTACTATTGGTATATACACTCCAATGATCAGCTCTTAGCAGCCCATGTGAGTCACCTAACACATGTGAGAACCATCATTTGGCAACTAGCATGAAATATCTCATAAGATTACAAAAATATGAGTAATCATTCATGACTTATTTACATGAAAACAAAATTACATATCCTTTATATCTAATCCATACACCAACGACCAAAAACACCTACAAATACTTTCATTCTTCAATTTTCTTCATCTAATTGAACTCTCTCAAGTTCTATCTTCAAGTTCTAAGTGTTCTTCATAAATTCCAAAAGTTCTAGTTTCATAAAATCAAGAATACTTTCAAGTTTGCTAGCTCACTTCCAATCTTGTAAGGTGATCATCCAACCTCAAGAAATCTTTGTTTCTTACAGTAGGTTATCATTCTAATACAAGGTAATAATCATATTCAAACTTTGGTTCAATTTCTATAACTATAACAATCTTATTTCAAGTGATGATCTTACTTGAACTTGTTTTCGTGTCATGATTCTGCTTCAAGAACTTCGAGCCATCCAAGGATCCATTGAAGCTAGATCCATTTTTCTCTTTTCCAGTAGGTTTATCCAAGGAACTTAAGGTAGTAATGATGTTCATAACATCATTCGATTCATACATATAAAGCTATCTTATTCGAAGGTTTAAACTTGTAATCACTAGAACATAGTTTAGTTAATTCTAAACTTGTTCGCAAACAAAAGTTAATCCTTCTAACTTGACTTTTAAAATCAACTAAACACATGTTCTATATCTATATGATATGCTAACTTAATGATTTAAAACCTGGAAACAAGAAAAACACCGTAAAACCGGATTTACGCCGTCGTAGTAACACCGCGGGCTGTTTTGGGTTAGTTAATTAAAAACTATGATAAACTTTGATTTAAAAGTTGTTATTCTGAGAAAATGATTTTTATTATGAACATGAAACTATATCCAAAAATTATGGTTAAACTCAAAGTGGAAGTATGTTTTCTAAAATGGTCATCTAGACGTCGTTCTTTCGACTGAAATGACTACCTTTACAAAAACGACTTGTAACTTATTTTTCCGACTAGAAACCTATACTTTTTTTGTTTAGATTCATAAAATAGAGTTCAATATGAAACCATAGCAATTTGATTCACTCAAAACGGATTTAAAATGAAGAAGTTATGGGTAAAACAAGATTGGATAATTTTTCTCATTTTAGCTACGTGAAAATTGGTAACAAATCTATTCCAACCATAACTTAATCAACTTGTATTATATATTATGTAATCTTGAGATACCATAGACACGTATACAATGTTTCGACCTATCATGTCGACACATCTATATATATTTCGGAACAACCATAGACACTCTATATGTGAATGTTGGAGTTAGCTATACAGGGTTGAGGTTGATTCCAAAATATATATAGTTTGAGTTGTGATCAATACTGAGATACGTATACACTGGGTTGTGGATTGATTCAAGATAATATTTATCGTTTATTTCTGTACATCTAACTGTGGACAACTAGTTGTAGGTTACTAACGAGGACAGCTGACTTAATAAACTTAAAACATCAAAATATATTAAAAGTGTTGTAAATATATTTTGAACATACTTTGATATATATGTATATATTGTTATAGGTTCGTGAATCAACCAGTGGCCAAGTCTTACTTCCCGACGAAGTAAAAATCTGTGAAAGTGAGTTATAGTCCCACTTTTAAAATCTAATATTTTTGGGATGAGAATACATGCAGGTTTTATAAATGATTTACAAAATAGACACAAGTACGTGAAACTACATTCTATGGTTGAATTATCGAAATCGAATATGCCCCTTTTTATTAAGTCTGGTAATCTAAGAATTAGGGAACAGACACCCTAATTGACGCGAATCCTAAAGATAGATCTATTGGGCCTAACAAACCCCATCCAAAGTACCGGATGCTTTAGTACTTCGAAATTTATATCATATCAGAAGGGTGTCCCGGAATGATGGGGATATTCTTATATATGTATCTTGTTATTGTCGGTTACCAGGTGTTCACCATATGAATGATTTTTATCTCTATGTATGGGATGTGTATTGAAATATGAAATCTTGTGGTCTATTGTTACGATTTGATATATATAGGTTAAACCTATAACTCACCAACATTTTTGTTGACGTTTTAAGCATGTTTATTCTCAGGTGATTATTAAGAGCTTCCGCTGTTGCATACTAAATTAAGGACAAGATTTGGAGTCCATGCTTGTATGATATTGTGTAAAAACTGCATTCAAGAAACTTATTTTGTTGTAACATATTTGTATTGTAAACCATTATGTAATGGTCGTGTGTAAACAGGATATTTTAGATTATCATTATTTGATAATCTACGTAAAGCTTTTTAAACCTTTATTGATAAAATAAAGGTTATGGTTTGTTTTAAAATGAATGCAGTCTTTGAAAAACGTCTCATATAGAGGTCAAAACCTCGCAACGAAATCAATTAATATGGAACGTTTTTAATCAATAAGAACGGGACATTTCAGTTGGTATCCGAGCGTTGGTCTTAGAGAACCAGAAAATTTGCATTAGTGTGTCTTATCGAGTTTGTTAGGATGCATTAGTGAGTCTGGACTTCGACCGTGTTTTCTTTAAAAATGATTGCTTAACATTTTTGTTGGAAACTATATATTTTTAACATATGAATATTATGTGATATATTAAACTCTTAACGTGTTTGATATTATGTGATAGATGTCTACCTCTAGAACAAGTCCCATTGACTCACCTAATAATAATGAAGAGTCAAATGTAAATTGGAATGATTTGTGGACTGATTCACAAGTTCCCGAAGAGGAACCGGAAGAAGAGTCGGAACCGGAAGAAGAATCGGAACCGGAAGAAGAATCGGAACCGGATGAAGAAATAGAACCGGTGGAGGAAATAATAAAACGGTTAAGTAAAAGAAAATCCTCAACCAACCTACCAAAGTTAATTATGGTCAATGGTGTTTCCGCCAAGGAAGCAAAATATTGGGAGGATTACCAATTCTCCGATGAATCGGATTCCGACGAGAATTCCGATGATGTTATAGAAATTACCCCAACTGAATTTAAAAAGGCAAAAGAAAATAATAAGGGAAAGGGCATAAAAAAATAGAGAAATCTAATTCCAACCCCGATGAACTTTATATGTATCGTCAACCCCCGAAGTCCTTAAGTTGTAACAATGACCCGGGAACCTCTAAACCACCAGGTTTTTCTAAACCAATGTGGACAACGACGGCTCGTATTAGGGGAACATCATATATCCCTAGAAACTTGGCAAAACGAACCAAAACCGAAGAAGAAGAAACGAGCGAGTCGGAATAAGATAGTTGTATTCGTGTGGTGTAATATATGTAATATAGTGTTCTTATGCTTTATGATATATGTAAAAATTGCTTGTATTAATAAGTATTTTTTATGAAACTAACTCTTGTCTATTTTACAGTTTAAAAACACAAAATGGATAGACAACCCAATATTTTAAGAGACCTACCCGGAGACATGATTGATGAAATCTTGTCTAGAGTCGGCCAGAATTCTTCGGCACAACTATTTAAGGCGAGATCAGTTTGTAAGACATTCGAAGAACGTTCCAAGAATGTCTTGGTTTATAAGAGACTTTCGTTTGAAAGATGGGGGATATCACATTGGGAAACCCATAAGTTACGATGTGTTTACTTTGACGCATATATTGCGGGGAACCCAAATGCTATTTTACGCAACGGGTTAAGAAATTATTTTGACTCAATATATCCGAATATTGGACTTCGTGATTTAGAAAAAGCGGCTAACATGCAACATAAAGAAGCATGTTATGCTTACGGATTAGTAATGTTCACTTCTCACCAAAGTGAGAACAAGAACATCGGGCTACAACTATTAAACAAAACGTTTCCACAAGTAACGGAGTCGGTAATTGGGGTAAGAAATGAGGTTTTTAGATTATTACGGGACTGTTGGACATTACGTAACCCTCGTCCCTTTGATGACGTTACAACACGCTGTCTTATCAACGGCCATAACGGTTATGTTGCACAAGACCAAGGATGGGAAGTAGTCCTAGTAAAACCAGAATGCATGACTTGTTTCTGGACGTATGAATTACGTGTCTTTATTGCCTTTGCCGAACGACTTGTGTACTAGCTAGAATTGTCTTCACAACTATCTTGTATCAAAGTTATTGTGTGCTATATTTCATGCTTTATGTAAAATAAGCGGTATTGTAAGTTTGTAAAATATTGTATAAAAGTTTGAACGCGAAATATTATTACAATCAGTTTTTCATATAGAATTGTAGTAGTTGAATTGTATATTAGCTACTAAGTATGAACTTAACGGGTAGGTACTACCCGAATTTAAACTTATAAAACGCTAATATGAAGAAAAAGCTTTTATAAATGAGTTCATATTATGCTACGAAATACTATTAACTACTCTTAATATTCTGTATGATTAACTTGTTCCATTTAACTATTTTGAAGGAAATGGCACCGACTACTCGACACACCGTGAATATGAATGAAGAGGAATTCCGTACTTTTCTAGCTTCAAACATAGCCGCAGTACAGGCTGCGCTACATACCAACAATAACCTTGGATCTAGCAGTACAGGAAATCGTGTAGGATGCACCTACAAAGAATTCACTGCCTGCAAACCTTTGGAATTTGATGGAACCGAAGGACCGATCGGATTGAAACGGTGGACCGAGAAGGTTGAATCGGTGTTTGCCATAAGTAAGTGTACTGAAGAGGACAAAGTAAAGTACGCTACGCATACCTTCACAGGTTCTGCGTTAACATGTTGGAATACCTATCTAGAGCAAGTGGGACAAGACGATGCGTACGCACTACCGTGGTCAGCATTCAAGCACTTGATGAACGAGAAATACCGTCCCAGAACCGAGGTCAATAAGCTCAAGACAGAACTTAGAGGGTTACGAACCCAAGGATTTGATATTACCACGTACGAAAGACGATTCACAGAATTGTGCCTATTGTGTCCTGGAGCATTCGAAGATGAGGAAGAGAAGATCGACGCGTTTGTGAAAGGATTACCGGAAAGAATCCAAGAAGATATAAGTTCACACGAGCCCGCCTCCATACAACAGGCATGTAGAATGGCTCACAAACTAGTGAACCAGATTGAAGAAAGAATTAAAGAACAGACTGCTGAAGAGGCCAATGTGAAGCAAGTCAAAAGAAAGTGGGAGGAAAACGGTGATAAGAATCACCAATACAACAACAACAACAACAATTACAACAATAATCGCAACAATTATCCCAACAATCGCAACATCAATCGCAACTACAACAAACGGCCCAACAACAACAACAACAACAACAACAACAACAACAACAGCAGCAACTACAACAATCATCCTAACAACAATAATAACCGCAACAACAACAACAATCAGAAGCAGCTATGCCAAAGGTGTGAAAAGAATCACTCGGGGTTCTGCACCAAATTTTGCAACAAGTGTAAAAGAAATGGTCATAGCGCGGCGAAGTGTGAGGTCTACGGACCAGGGGTTAATAGAACGAAAGGAACAAATGGTGTCGGAACGAGTAATGGCGGAGCAAGTAGTGTCGGAGCAAGTTATGCCAATGTAGTTTGTTATAAATGTGGAAAACCGGGCCACATTATTAGAAATTGCCCGAACCAGGAGAACACGAATGGACAAGGCCGCGGAAGAGTTTTCAATATTAATGCGGCAGAGGCACAGGAAGACCCGGAGCTTGTTACGGGTACGTTTCTTATTGACAATAAATCTGCTTACGTTTTATTTGATTCGGGTGCGGATAGAAGCTATATGAGTAGAGATTTTTGTGCTAAATTAAGTTGTCCATTGACGCCTTTGGATAGTAAATTTTTACTCGAATTAGCAAATGGTAAATTAATTTCAGCAGATAATATATGTCGGAATCGAGAAATTAAACTGGTTAGCGAAACATTTAAGATTGATTTGATACCAGTAGAGTTAGGGAGTTTTGATGTGATAATCGGTATGGACTGGTTGAAAGAAGTGAAAGCAGAGATCGTTTGTTACAAAAATGCAATTCGCATTATACGAGAAAAAAGAAAACCCTTAATGGTGTACGGAGAAAAGGGCAACACGAAGCTACATCTTATTAGTAATTTGAAGGCACAAAAACTAATAAGAAAAGGTTGCTATGCTGTTCTAGCACACGTCGAGAAAGTACAAACTGAAGAAAAGAGCATCAATGATGTTCCCATTGCAAAAGAATTTCCCGATGTATTTCCGAAAGAATTACCGGGATTACCCCCACATCGATCAGTTGAATTTCAAATAGATCTTGTACCAGGAGCTGCACCAATAGCTCGTGCTCCTTAAAGACTCGCATCCAGCGAGATGAAAGAACTGCAAAGCCAATTACAAGAACTTTTAGAGCGTGGTTTCATTCGACCAAGCACATCACCGTGGGGAGCTCCTGTTTTGTTTGTCAAGAAGAAAGATGGTACATTCAGGTTGTGTATCGACTACCGAGAGTTGAACAAACTTACCATCAAGAATCGCTACCCACTGCCGAGAATCGACGACTTATTTGATCAACTACAAGGCTCGTCTGTTTATTCAAAGATTGACTTACGTTCCGGGTATCATCAAATGCGGGTGAAAGAAGATGATATTCCAAAGACTGCTTTCAGAACACGTTACGGTCATTACGAGTTTATGGTCATGCCGTTTGGTTTAACTAATGCACCAGCTGTGTTCATGGACCTTATGAACCGAGTGTGTGGACCATACCTTGACAAGTTTGTCATTGTTTTCATTGATGACATACTTATTTACTCAAAGAATGACCAAGAACACGGTGAATATTTGAGAAAGGTGTTAGAAGTATTAAGGAAGGAAGAATTGTACGCTAAGTTTTCAAAGTGTGCATTTTGGTTGGAAGAAGTTCAATTCCTCGGTCACATAGTGAACAAAGAAGGTATTAAGGTGGATCCGGCAAAGATAGAAACTGTTGAAAAGTGGGAAACCCCGAAAACTCCGAAACACATACGCCAGTTTTTAGGACTAGCTGGTTACTACAGAAGGTTCATCCAAGACTTTTCCAGAATAGCAAAACCCTTGACTGCATTAACGCATAAAGGGAAGAAATTTGAATGGAATGATGAACAAGAGAAAGCGTTTCAGTTATTGAAGAAAAAGCTAACTACGGCACCTATATTGTCATTACCTGAAGGGAATGATGATTTTGAGATTTATTGTGACGCATCAAAGCAAGGTCTCGGTTGTGTATTAATGCAACGAACGAAGGTGATTGCTTATGCGTCTAGACAATTGAAGATTCACGAACAAAATTATACGACGCATGATTTGGAATTAGGAGCGGTTGTTTTTGCATTAAAGACTTGGAGGCACTACTTATATGGGGTCAAAAGTATTATATATACCGACCACAAAAGTCTTCAACACATATTTAATCAGAAACAACTGAATATGAGGCAGCGTAGGTGGATTGAATTATTGAATGATTACGAATTTGAGATTCGTTACCACCCGGGGAAGGCAAATGTGGTAGCCGATGCCTTGAGTAGGAAGGACAGAGAACCCATTCGAGTAAAATCTATGAATATAATTATTCATAATAACCTTACTACTCAAATAAAGGAGGCGCAACAAGGAGTTTTAAAAGAGGGAAATTTAAAGGATGAAATACCCAAGGGATCGGAGAAGCATCTTAATATTCGGGAAGACGGAACCCGGTATAGGGCTGAAAGGATTTGGGTACCAAAATTTGGAGATATGAGAGAAATGGTACTTAGAGAAGCTCATAAAACCAGATACTCAATACATCCTGGAACGGGGAAGATGTACAAGGATCTCAAGAAACATTTTTGGTGGCCGGGTATGAAAGCCGATGTTGCTAAATACGTAGGAGAATGTTTGACGTGTTCTAAGGTCAAAGCTGAGCATCAGAAACCATCAGGTCTACTTCAACAACCCGAAATCCCGGAATGGAAATGGGAAAACATTACCATGGATTTCATCACTAAATTGCCAAGGACTGCAAGTGGTTTTGATACTATTTGGGTAATAGTTGATCGTCTCACCAAGTCAGCACACTTCCTACCAATAAGAGAAGATGACAAGATGGAGAAGTTAGCACGACTGTATTTGAAGGAAGTCGTCTCCAGACATGGAATACCAATCTCTATTATCTCTGATAGGGATGGCAGATTTATTTCAAGATTCTGGCAGACATTACAGCAAGCATTAGGAACTCGTCTAGACATGAGTACTGCCTATCATCCACAAACTGATGGGCAGAGCGAAAGGACGATACAAATGCTTGAAGACATGCTACGAGCATGTGTTATTGATTTCGGAAACAGTTGGGATCGACATCTACCGTTAGCAGAATTTTCCTACAACAACAGCTACCATTCAAGCATTGAGATGGCGCCGTTTGAAGCACTTTATGGTAGAAAGTGCAGGTCTCCGATTTGTTGGAGTGAAGTGGGGGATAGACAGATTACGGGTCCGGAGATTATACAAGAAACTACCGAGAAGATCATCCAAATTCAACAACGGTTGAAAACCGCCCAAAGTCGACAAAAGAGCTACGCTGACATTAAAAGAAAAGATATAGAATTTGAAATTGGAGAGATGGTCATGCTTAAAGTTGCACCTTGGAAAGGCGTTGTTCGATTTGGTAAACGAGGGAAATTAAATCCAAGGTATATTGGACCATTCAAGATTATTGATCGTGTCGGACCAGTAGCTTACCGACTAGAGTTACCTCAACAACTCGCGGCTGTACATAACACTTTCCACGTCTCGAATTTAAAGAAATGTTTTGCTAAAGAAGATCTCACTATTCCGTTAGATGAAATCCAAATCAACGAAAAACTTCAATTCATCGAAGAACCCGTCGAAATAATGGATCGTGAGGTTAAAAGACTTAAGCAAAACAAGATACCAATTGTTAAGGTTCGATGGAATGCTCGTAGAGGACCCGAGTTCACCTGGGAGCGTGAAGATCAGATGAAGAAGAAATACCCGCATCTATTTCCAGAAGATTCGTCAACACCTTCAACAGCTTAAAATTTCGGGACGAAATTTATTTAACGGGTAGGTACTGTAGTGACCCGAACTTTTCCATGTTTATATATATTAATTGAGATTGATGTTTACATGATTAAATGTTTCCAACATGTTAAGCAATCAAACTTGTTAAGACTTGATTAATTGAAATAGGTTTCATATAGACAATTGACCACCCAAGTTGACCGGTGATTCACGAACGTTAAAACTAGTAAAAAACTATATGATGACATATATATGGTTATATATATAGTTAACATGATATTATGATAATTAAACATATCATTAATTATATTAACAATGAACTACATATGTAAAAACAAGACTACTAACTTAATGATTTTGAAACGAGACATATATGTAACGTTTATCGTTGTAACGACATTTAATGTATATATATCATATTAAGAGATATTCGTACATCATAATATCATGATAATATAATAATTTAAAATCTCTTTTGATATTATAAACATTGGGTTAACAACATTTAACAAGATCGTTAACCTAAAGGTTTCAAAACAACACTTACATGTAACGACTAACGATGACTTAACGACTCAGTTAAAATGTATATACATGTAGTGTTTTAATATGTATTTATACACTTTTGAAAGACTTCAATACACTTATCAAAATACTTCTACTTAACAAAAATGCTTACAATTACATTCTCGTTCAGTTTCATCAACAATTCTACTCGTATGCACCCGTATTCGTACTCGTACAATACACAGCTTTTAGATGTATGTACTATTGGTATATACACTTCAATGATCAGCTCTTAGCAGCCCATGTGAGTCACCTAACACATGTGGGAACCATCATTTGGCAACTAGCATGAAATATCTCATAAGATTACAAAAATATGAGTAATCATTCATGACTTATTTACATGAAAACAAAATTACATATCCTTTATATCTAATCCATACACCAACGACCAAAAACACCTACAAACACTTTCATTCTTCAATTTTCTTCATCTAATTGAACTCTCTCAAGTTCTATCTTCAAGTTCTAAGTGTTCTTCATAAATTCCAAAAGTTCTAGTTTCATAAAATCAAGAATACTTTCAAGTTTGCTAGCTCACTTCCAATCTTGTAAGGTGATCATCCAACCTCAAGAAATCTTTGTTTCTTACAGTAGGTTATCATTCTAATACAAGGTAATAATCATATTCAAACTTTGGTTCAATTTCTATAACTATAACAATCTTATTTCAAGTGATGATCTTACTTGAACTTGTTTTCGTGTCATGATTCTGCTTCAAGAACTTCGAGCCATCCAAGGATCCATTGAAGCTAGATCCATTTTTCTCTTTTCCAGTAGGTTTATCCAAGGAACTTAAGGTAGTAATGATGTTCATAACATCATTCGATTCATACATATAAAGCTATCTTATTCGAAGGTTTAAACTTGTAATCACTAGAACATAGTTTAGTTAATTCTAAACTTGTTCGCAAACAAAAGTTAATCCTTCTAACTTGACTTTTAAAATCAACTAAACACATGTTCTATATCTATATGATATGCTAACTTAATGATTTAAAACCTGGAAACAAGAAAAACACCGTAAAACCGGATTTACGCCGTCGTAGTAACACCGCGGGCTGTTTTGGGTTAGTTAATTAAAAACTATGATAAACTTTGATTTAAAAGTTGTTATTCTGAGAAAATGATTTTTATTATGAACATGAAACTATATCCAAAAATTATGGTTAAACTCAAAGTGGAAGTATGTTTTCTAAAATGGTCATCTAGACGTCGTTCTTTCGACTGAAATGACTACCTTTACAAAAACGACTTGTAACTTATTTTTCCGACTAGAAACCTATACTTTTTTTGTTTAGATTCATAAAATAGAGTTCAATATGAAACCATAGCAATTTGATTCACTCAAAACGGATTTAAAATGAAGAAGTTATGGGTAAAACAAGATTGGATAATTTTTCTCATTTTAGCTACGTGAAAATTGGTAACAAATCTATTCCAACCATAACTTAATCAACTTGTATTATATATTATGTAATCTTGAGATACCATAGACACGTATACAATGTTTCGACCTATCATGTCGACACATCTATATATATTTCGGAACAACCATAGACACTCTATATGTGAATGTTGGAGTTAGCTATACAGGGTTGAGGTTGATTCCAAAATATATATAGTTTGAGTTGTGATCAATACTGAGATACGTATACACTGGGTTGTGGATTGATTCAAGATAATATTTATCGATTTATTTCTGTACATCTAACTGTGGACAACTAGTTGTAGGTTACTAACGAGGACAGCTGACTTAATAAACTTAAAACATCAAAATATATTAAAAGTGTTGTAAATATATTTTGAACATACTTTGATATATATGTATATATTGTTATAGGTTCGTGAATCAACCAGTGGCCAAGTCTTACTTCCCGACGAAGTAAAAATCTGTGAAAGTGAGTTATAGTCCCACTTTTAAAATCTAATATTTTTGGGATGAGAATACATGCAGGTTTTATAAATGATTTACAAAATAGACACAAGTACGTGAAACTACATTCTATGGTTGAATTATCGAAATCGAATATGCCCCTTTTTATTAAGTCTGGTAATCTAAGAATTAGGGAACAGACACCCTAATTGACGCGAATCCTAAAGATAGATCTATTGGGCCTAACAAACCCCATCCAAAGTACCGGATGCTTTAGTACTTCGAAATTTATATCATATCCGAAGGGTGTCCCGGAATGATGGGGATATTCTTATATATGCATCTTGTTATTGTCGGTTACCAGGTGTTCACCATATGAATGATTTTTATCTCTATGTATGGGATGTGTATTGAAATATGAAATCTTGTGGTCTATTGTTACGATTTGATATATATAGGTTAAACCTATAACTCACCAACATTTTTGTTGACGTTTTAAGCATGTTTATTCTCAGGTGATTATTAAGAGCTTCCGCTGTTGCATACTAAAATAAGGACAAGATTTGGAGTCCATGCTTGTATGATATTGTGTAAAAACTGCATTCAAGAAACTTATTTTGTTGTAACATATTTGTATTGTAAACCATTATGTAATGGTCGTGTGTAAACAGGATATTTTAGATTATCATTATTTGATAATCTACGTAAAGCTTTTTAAACCTTTATTGATAAAATAAAGGTTATGGTTTGTTTTAAAATGAATGCAGTCTTTGAAAAACGTCTCATATAGAGGTCAAAACCTCGCAACGAAATCAATTAATATGGAACGTTTTTAATCAATAAGAACGGGACATTTTGTAGTGACCCGAACTTTTCCATGTTTATATATATTAATTGAGATTGATATTTACATGATTAAATGTTTCCAACATGTTAAGCAATCAAACTTGTTAAGACTTGATTAATTGAAATATGTTTCATATAGACAATTGACCACCCAAGTTGATCGGTGATTCACGAACGTTAAAACTTGTAAAAACTATATGATGACATATATATGGATATATATATATATATATATAGTTAACATGATACTATGATAAGAAAACATATCATAAAGTATATTAACAATGAACTACATATGTAAAAACAAGACTACTAACTTAATGATTTTTAAACGAGACATATATGTAACGATTATCGTTGTAAAGACATTTAATGTATATATATCATATTAAGAGATATTCATACATGATAATATCATGATAATATAATAATTTAAAATCTCATTTGATATTATAAACATTGAGTTAACAACATTTAACAAGATCGTTAACCTAAAGGTTTCAAAACAACACTTACATGTAACGACTAACGATGACTTAACGACTCAGTTAAAATGTATATACATGTAGTGTTTTAATATGTATTTATACACTTTTGAAAGACTTCAATACACTTATCAAAATACTTCTACTTAACAAAAATGCTTACAATTACATCCTCGTTCAGTTTCATCAACAATTCTACTCGTATGCACCCGTATTCGTACTCGTACAATACACAGCTTTTAGATGTATGTACTATTGGTATATACACTCCAATGATCAGCTCTTAGCAGCCCATGTGAGTCACCTAACACATGTGGGAACCATCATTTGGCAACTAGCATGAAATATCTCATAAAATTACAAAAATATGAGTAATCATTCATGACTTATTTACATGAAAACAAAATTACATATCCTTTATATCTAATCCATACACCAACGACCAAAAACACCTACAAACACTTTCATTCTTCAATTTTCTTCATCTAATTGATCTCTCTCAAGTTCTATCTTCAAGTTCTAAGTGTTCTTCATAAATTCCAAAAGTTCTAGTTTCATAAAATCAAGAATACTTTCAAGTTTGCTAGCTCACTTCCAATCTTGTAAGGTGATCATCCAACCTCAAGAAATCTTTGTTTCTTACAGTAGGTTATCATTCTAATACAAGGTAATAATCATATTCAAACTTTGGTTTAATTTCTATAACTATAACAATCTTATTTCAAGTGATGATCTTACTTGAACTTGTTTTCGTGTCATGATTCTGCTTCAAGAACTTCGAGCCATCCAAGGATCCATTGAAGCTAGATCCATTTTTCTCTTTTCCAGTAGGTTTATCCAAGGAAATTAAGGTAGTAATGATGTTCATAACATCATTCGATTCATACATATAAAGCTATCTTATTCGAAGGTTTAAACTTGTAATCACTAGAACATAGTTTAGTTAATTCTAAACTTGTTCGCAAACAAAAGTTAATCCTTCTAAATTGACTTTTAAAATCAACTAAACACATGTTCTATATCTATATGATATGCTAACTTAATGATTTAAAACCTGGAAACACGAAAAACACTGTAAAACCGGATTTACGCCGTCGTAGTAACACCGCGGGCTGTTTTGGGATAGTTAATTAAAAACTATGATAAACTTTGATTTAAAAGTTGTTATTCTGAGAAAATGATTTTTATTATGAACATGAAACTATATCCAAAAATTATGGTTAAACTCAAAGTGGAAGTATGTTTTCTAAAATGGTCATCTAGACGTCGTTCTTTCGACTGAAATGACTACCTTTACAAAAACGACTTGTAACTTATTTTTCCGACTATAAACCTATACTTTTTCTGTTTAGATTCATAAAATAGAGTTCAATATGAAATCATAGCAATTTGATTCACTCAAAACGGATTTAAAATGAAGAAGTTATGGGTAAAACAAGATTGGATAATTTTTCTCATTTTAGCTACGTGAAAATTGGTAACAAATCTATTCCAACCATAACTTAATCAACTTGTATTGTATATTATGTAATCTTGAGATACCATAGACACGTATACAATGTTTCGACCTATCATGTCGACACATCTATATATATTTCGGAACAACCATAGACACTCTATATGTGAATGTTGGAGTTAGCTATACAGGGTTGAGGTTGATTCCAAAATATATATAGTTTGAGTTGTGATCAATACTGAGATACGTATACACTGGGTCGTGGATTGATTCAAGATAATATTTATCGATTTATTTCTGTACATCTAACTGTGGACAACTAGTTATAGGTTACTAACGAGGACAGCTAACTTAATAAACTTAAAACATCAAAATATATTAAAAGTGTTGTAAATATATTTTGAACATACTTTAATATATATGTATATATTGTTATAGGTTCGTGAATCAACAGTGGCCAAGTCTTACTTCCCGACGAAGTAAAAATCTGTGAAAGTGAGTTATAGTCCCACTTTTAAAATCTAATATTTTTGGGATGAGAATACATGCAGGTTTTATAAATGATTTACAAAATAGACACAAGTACGTGAAATTACATTCTATGGTTGAATTATCAAAATCGAATATGCCCCTTTTTATTAAGTCTGGTAATCTAAGAATTAGGGAACAGACACCCTAATTGACGCGAATCCTAAAGATAGATCTATTGGGCCTAACAAACCCCATCCAAAGTACCGGATGCTTTAGTACTTCGAAATTTATATCATATCCGAAGGGTGTCCCGGAATGATGGGGATATTCTTATATATGCATCTTGTTATTGTCGGTTACCAGGTGTTCACCATATGAATGATTTTTATCTCTATGTATGGGATGTGTATTGAAATATGAAATCTTGTGGTCTATTGTTACGATTTGATATATATAGGTTAAAACTATAACTCACCAACATTTTTGTTGACGTTTAAAGCATGTTTATTCTCAGGTGAATATTAAGAGCTTCCGCTGTTGCATACTAAAATAAGGACAAGATTTGGAGTCCATGTTTGTATGATATTGTGTAAAAACTGCATTCAAGAAACTGATTTCGATGTAACATATTTGTATTGTAAACCATTATGTAATGGTCATGTGTAAACAGGATATTTTAGATTATCATTATTTGATAATCTACGTAAAGCTTTTTAAACCTTTATTTATGAAATAAAGGTTATGGTTTGTTTTAAAAATGAATGCAGTCTTTGAAAAACGTCTCATATAGAGGTCAAAATCTCGCAACGAAATCAATTAATATGGAACGTTTTTAATCAATAAGAACGGGACATTTCAGTTGGTATCCGAGCGTTGGTCTTAGAGAACCAGAAAATTTGCATTAGTGTGTCTTATCGAGTTTGTTAGGATGCATTAGTGAGTCTGGACTTCGACCGTGTTTTCTTTAAAAATGATTGCTTAACATTTTTGTTGGAAACTATATATTTTTAACATATGAATATTATGTGATATATTAATCTCTTAACGTGTTTGATATTATGTGATAGATGTCTACCTCTAGAACAAGTCCCATTGACTCACCTAATAATAATGAAGAGTCAAATGTAAATTGGAATGATTTGTGGACTGATTCACAAGTTCCCGAAGAGGAACCGGAAGAAGAGTCGGAACCGGAAGAAGAATCGGAACCGGAAGAAGAATCGGAACAAGATGAAGAAATAGAACCGGTGGGGGAAATAATAAAACGGTTAAGTAAAAGAAAATCCTCAACCAACCGACCAAAGTTAATTATGGTCAATGGTGTTTCCGCCAAGGAAGCAAAATATTGGGAGGATTACCAATTCTCCGATGAATCGGATTCCGACGAGAATTCCGATGATGTTATAGAAATTACCCCAACTGAATTTAAAAAGGCAAAAGAAAATAATAAGGGAAAGGGCATAAAAATAGAGAAATCTAATTCCAACCCCGATGAACTTTATATGTATCGTCAACCCCCGAAGTCCTTAAGTTGTAACAATGACCCGGGAACCTCTAAACCACCAGGTTTTTCTAAACCAATGTGGACAACGACGGCTCGTATTAGGGGAACATCATATATCCCTAGAAACTTGGCAAAACGAACCAAAACCGAAGAAGAAGAAACGAGCGAGTCGGAATAAGATAGTTGTATTCGTGTGGTGTAATATATGTAATATAGTGTTCTTATGCTTTATGATATATGTAAAAATTGCTTGTATTAATAAGTATTTTTTTATGAAACTAACTCTTGTCTATTTTACAGTTTAAAAACACAAAATGGATAGACAACCCAATATTTTAAGAGACCTACCCGGAGACATGATTGATGAAATCTTGTCTAGAGTCGGCCAGAATTCTTCGGCACAACTATTTAAGGCGAGATCAGTTTGTAAGACATTCGAAGAACGTTCCAAGAATGTCTTGGTTTATAAGAGACTTTCGTTTGAAAGATGGGGGATATCACATTGGGAAACCCATAAGTTACGATGTGTTTACTTTGACGCATATATTGCGGGGAACCCAAATGCTATTTTACGCAACGGGTTAAGAAATTATTTTGACTCAATGTATCCGAATATTGGACTTCGTGATTTAGAAAAAGCGGCTAACATGCAACATAAAGAAGCATGTTATGCTTACGGATTAGTAATGTTCGCTTCTCACCAAAGTGAGAACAAGAACATCGGGCTACAACTATTAAACAAAACGTTTCCACAAGTGACGGAGTCGGTAATTGGGGTAAGAAATGAGGTTTTTAGATTATTACGGGACTGTTGGACATTACGTAACCCTCGTCCCTTTGATGACGTTACAACACGCTGTCTTATCAACGGCCATAACGGTTATGTTGCACAAGACCAAGGGTGGGAAGTAGTCCTAGTAAAACCAGAATGCATGACTTGTTTCTGGACGTATGAATTACGTGTCTTTATTGCCTTTGCCGAACGACTTGTGTACTAGCTAGAATTGTCTTCACAACTATCTTGTATCAAAGTTATTGTGTGCTATATTTCATGCTTTATGTAAAATAAGCGGTATTGTAAGTTTGTAAAATATTGTATAAAAGTTTGAACGCGAAATATTATTACAATCAGTTTTTCATATAGAATTGTAGTTGTTGAATTGTATATTAGCTACTAAGTATGAACTTAACGGGTAGGTACTACCCGAATTTAAACTTATAAAACGCTAATATGAAGAAAAAGCTTTTATAAATGAGTTCATATTATGCTACGAAATACTATTAACTACTCTTAATATTCTGTATGATTAACTTGTTCCATTTAACTATTTTGAAGGAAATGGCACCGACTACTCGACACACCGTGAATATGAATGAAGAGGAATTCCGTACTTTTCTAGCTTCAAACATAGTCGCAGTACAGGCTGCGCTACATACCAACAATAACCTTGGATCTAGCAGTACAGGAAATCGTGTAGGATGCACCTACAAAGAATTCACTGCCTGCAAACCTTTGGAATTTGATGGAACCGAAGGACCGATCGGATTGAAACGGTGGACCGAGAAGGTTGAATCGGTGTTTGCCATAAGTAAGTGTACTGAAGAGGACAAAGTGAAGTACGCTACGCATACTTTCACAGATTCTGCGTTAACATGGTGGAATACCTATCTAGAGCAAGTGGGACAAGATGATGCGTACGCACTACCGTGGTCAGCATTCAAGCACTTGATGAACGAGAAGTACCGTCCCAGAACCGAGGTCAATAAGCTCAAGACAGAACTTAGAGGGTTACGAACCCAAGGATTTGATATTACCACGTACGAAAGACGATTCACAGAATTGTGCCTATTGTGTCCGGGAGCATTCGAAGATGAGGAAGAGAAGATCGACGCGTTTGTGAAAGGATTACCGGAAAGAATCCAAGAAGATATAAGTTCACACGAGCCCGCCTCCATACAACAGGCATGTAGAATGGCTCACAAACTAGTGAACCAGATTGAAGAAAGAATTAAAGAACAGACTGCTGAAGAGGCCAATGTGAAGCAAGTCAAAAGAAAGTGGGAGGAAAATGGTGATAAGAATCACCAATACAACAACAACAGTAATTACCACAATAATCGCAACAATTATCCCAACAATCGCAACATCAATCGCAACTACAACAAACGGCCCAACAACAACAACAACAACAACAACAACAGTAACTACAACAATCATCCCAACAACAATAATAACCGCAACAACAACAACAATCAGAAGCAGCTATGCCAAAGGTGTGAAAAGAATCACTCGGGGTTCTGCACCAAATTTTGCAACAAGTGTAAAAGAAATGGTCATAGCGCGGCGAAGTGTGAGGTCTACGGACCAGGGGCTAATAGAACGAAAGGAACAAATGGTGTCGGAACGAGTAATGGCGGAGCAAGTAGTGTCGGAGCAAGTTATGCCAATGTAGTTTGTTATAAATGTGGAAAACCAGGCCACATTATTAGAAATTGCCCGAACCAGGAGAACACGAATGGACAAGGCCGTGGAAGAGTTTTCAATATTAATGCGATAGAGGCACAGGAAGACCTGGAGCTTGTTACGGGTACGTTTCTTATTGACAATAAATCTGCTTACGTTTTATTTGATTCGGGTGCGGATAGAAGCTATATGAGTAGAGATTTTTGTGCTAAATTAAGTTGTCCATTGACGCCTTTGGATAGTAAATTTTTACTCGAATTAGCAAATGGTAAATTAATTTCAGCAGATAATATATGTCGGAATCGAGAAATTAAACTGGTTAGCGAAACATTTAAGATTGATTTGATACCAGTAGAGTTAGGGAGTTTTGATGTGATAATCGGTATGGACTGGTTGAAAGAAGTGAAAGCGGAGATCGTTTGTTACAAAAATGCAATTCGCATTATACGAGAAAAAGGAAAACCCTTAATGGTGTACGGAGAAAAGGGCAACACGAAGCTACATCTTATTAGTAATTTGAAGGCACAAAAACTAATAAGAAAAGGTTGCTATGCTGTTCTAGCACACGTCGAGAAAGTACAAACTGAAGAAAAGAGCATCAATGATGTTCCCATTGCAAAAGAATTTCCCGATGTATTTCCGAAAGAATTACCGGGATTACCCCCACATCGATCCGTTGAATTTCAAATAGATCTTGTACCAGGAGCTGCACCAATAGCTCGTGCTCCTTACAGACTCGCACCCAGCGAGATGAAAGAACTGCAAAGCCAATTACAAGAACTTTTAGAGCGTGGTTTCATTCGACCAAGCACATCACCGTGGGGAGCTCCTGTTTTGTTTGTCAAGAAGAAAGATGGTACATTCAGGTTGTGTATCGACTACCGAGAGTTGAACAAACTTACCATCAAGAACCGCTACCCACTACCGAGAATCGACGACTTATTTGATCAACTACAAGGCTCGTCTGTTTATTCAAAGATTGACTTACGTTCCGGGTATCATCAAATGCGGGTGAAAGAAGATGATATTCCAAAGACTGCTTTCAGAACACGTTACGGTCATTACGAGTTTATGGTCATGCCGTTTGGTTTAACTAATGCACCAGCTGTGTTCATGGACCTTATGAACCGAGTGTGTGGACCATACCTTGACAAGTTTGTCATTGTTTTCATTGATGACATACTTATTTACTCAAAGAATGACCAAGAACACGGTGAACATTTGAGAAAGGTGTTAGAAGTATTGAGGAAGGAAGAATTGTACGCTAAGTTTTCAAAGTGTGCATTTTGGTTGGAAGAAGTTCAATTCCTCGGTCACATAGTGAACAAAGAAGGTATTAAGGTGGATCCGGCAAAGATAGAAACTGTTGAAAAGTGGGAAACCCGAAAACTCCAAAACACATACGCCAGTTTTTAGGACTAGCTGGTTACTACAGAAGGTTCATCCAAGACTTTTCCAGAATAGCAAAACCCTTGACTGCATTAACGCATAAAGGGAAGAAATTTGAATGGAATGATGAACAAGAGAAAGCGTTTCAGTTATTGAAGAAAAAGCTAACTACGGCACCTATATTGTCATTGCCTGAAGGGAATGATGATTTTGTGATTTATTGTGATGCATCAAAGCAAGGTCTCGGTTGTGTATTAATGCAACGAACGAAGGTGATTGCTTATGCGTCTAGACAATTGAAGATTCACGAACAAAATTATACGACGCATGATTTGGAATTAGGCGCGGTTGTTTTTGCATTAAAGACTTGGAGGCACTACTTATATGGGGTCAAAAGTATTATATATACCGACCACAAAAGTCTTCAACACATATTTAATCAGAAACAACTGAATATGAGGCAGCGTAGGTGGATTGAATTATTGAATGATTACGACTTTGAGATTCGTTACCACCCGGGGAAGGCAAATGTGGTAGCCGATGCCTTGAGCAGGAAGGACAGAGAACCCATTCGAGTAAAATCTATGAATATAATGATTCATAATAACATTACTACTCAAATAAAGGAGGCGCAACAAGGAGTTTTAAAAGAGGGAAATTTAAAGGATGAAATACCCAAAGGATCGGAGAAGCATCTTAATATTCGGGAAGACGGAACCCGGTATAGGGCTGAAAGGATTTGGGTACCAAAATTTGGAGATATGAGAGAAATGGTACTTAGAGAAGCTCATAAAACCAGATACTCAATACATCCTGGAACGGGGAAGATGTACAAGGATCTCAAGAAACATTTTTGGTGGCCGGGTATGAAAGCCGATGTTGCTAAATACGTAGGAGAATGTTTGACGTGTTCTAAGGTCAAAGCTGAGCATCAGAAACCATCAGGTCTACTTCAACAACCCGAAATCCCAGAATGGAAATGGGAAAACATTACCATGGATTTCATCACTAAATTGCCAAGGACTGCAAGTGGTTTTGATACTATTTGGGTAATAGTTGATCGTCTCACCAAATCAGCACACTTCCTGCCAATAAGAGAAGATGACAAGATGGAGAAGTTAGCACGACTGTATTTGAAGGAAGTCGTCTCCAGACATGGAATACCAATCTCTATTATCTCTGATAGGGATGGCAGATTTATTTCAAGATTCTGGCAGACATTACAGCAAGCATTAGGAACTCGTCTAGACATGAGTACTCCCTATCATCCACAAACTGATGGGCAGAGCGAAAGGACGATACAAACGCTTGAAGACATGCTACGAGCATGTGTTATTGATTTCGGAAACAGTTGGGATCGACATCTACCATTAGCAGAATTTTCCTACAACAACAGCTACCATTCAAGCATTGAGATGGCGCCGTTTGAAGCACTTTATGGTAGAAAGTGCAGGTCTCCGATTTGTTGGAGTGAAGTGGGGGATAGACAGATTACGGGTCCAGAGATTATACAAGAAACTACAGAGAAGATCATCCAAATTCAACAACGGTTGAAAACCGCCCAAAGTCGACAAAAGAGCTACGCTGACATTAAAAGAAAAGATATAGAATTTGAAATTGGAGAGATGGTCATGCTTAAAGTTGCACCTTGGAAAGGCGTTGTTCGATTTGGTAAACGAGGGAAATTAAATCCAAGGTATATTGGACCATTCAAGATTATTGATCGTGTCGGACCAGTAGCTTACCGACTAGAGTTACCTCAACAACTCGCGGCTGTACATAACACTTTCCACGTCTCGAATTTAAAGAAATGTTTTGCTAAAGAAGATCTCACTATTCCGTTAGATGAAATCCAAATCAACGAAAAACTTCAATTCATCGAAGAACCCGTCGAAATAATGGATCGTGAGGTTAAAAGACTTAAGCAAAACAAGATACCAATTGTTAAGGTTCGATGGAATGCTCGTAGAGGACCCGAGTTCACCTGGGAGCGTGAAGATCAGATGAAGAAGAAATACCCGCATCTATTTCCAGAAGATTCGTCAACACCTTCAACAGCTTAAAATTTCGGGACGAAATTTATTTAACGGGTAGGTACTGTAGTGACCCGAACTTTTCCATGTTTATATATATTAATTGAGATTGATATTTACATGATTAAATGTTTCCAACATGTTAAGCAATCAAACTTGTTAAGACTTGATTAATTGAAATATGTTTCATATAGACAATTGACCACCCAAGTTGATCGGTGATTCACGAACGTTAAAACTTGTAAAAACTATATGATGACATATATATGGATATATATATATATATAGTTAACATGATACTATGATAAGAAAACATATCATAAAGTATATTAACAATGAACTACATATGTAAAAACAAGACTACTAACTTAATGATTTTTAAACGAGACATATATGTAACGATTATCGTTGTAAAGACATTTAATGTATATATATCATATTAAGAGATATTCATACATGATAATATCATGATAATATAATAATTTAAAATCTCATTTGATATTATAAACATTGAGTTAACAACATTTAACAAGATCGTTAACCTAAAGGTTTCAAAACAACACTTACATGTAACGACTAACGATGACTTAACGACTCAGTTAAAATGTATATACATGTAGTGTTTTAATATGTATTTATACACTTTTGAAAGACTTCAATACACTTATCAAAATACTTCTACTTAACAAAAATGCTTACAATTACATCCTCGTTCAGTTTCATCAACAATTCTACTCGTATGCACCCGTATTCGTACTCGTACAATACACAGCTTTTAGATGTATGTACTATTGGTATATACACTCCAATGATCAGCTCTTAGCAGCCCATGTGAGTCACCTAACACATGTGGGAACCATCATTTGGCAACTAGCATGAAATATCTCATAAAATTACAAAAATATGAGTAATCATTCATGACTTATTTACATGAAAACAAAATTACATATCCTTTATATCTAATCCATACACCAACGACCAAAAACACCTACAAACACTTTCATTCTTCAATTTTCTTCATCTAATTGATCTCTCTCAAGTTCTATCTTCAAGTTCTAAGTGTTCTTCATAAATTCCAAAAGTTCTAGTTTCATAAAATCAAGAATACTTTCAAGTTTGCTAGCTCACTTCCAATCTTGTAAGGTGATCATCCAACCTCAAGAAATCTTTGTTTCTTACAGTAGGTTATCATTCTAATACAAGGTAATAATCATATTCAAACTTTGGTTTAATTTCTATAACTATAACAATCTTATTTCAAGTGATGATCTTACTTGAACTTGTTTTCGTGTCATGATTCTGCTTCAAGAACTTCGAGCCATCCAAGGATCCATTGAAGCTAGATCCATTTTTCTCTTTTCCAGTAGGTTTATCCAAGGAAATTAAGGTAGTAATTATGTTCATAACATCATTCGATTCATACATATAAAGCTATCTTATTCGAAGGTTTAAACTTGTAATCACTAGAACATAGTTTAGTTAATTCTAAACTTGTTCGCAAACAAAAGTTAATCCTTCTAAATTGACTTTTAAAATCAACTAAACACATGTTCTATATCTATATGATATGCTAACTTAATGATTTAAAATCTGGAAACACGAAAAACACCGTAAAACCGGATTTACGCCGTCGTAGTAACACCGCGGGCTGTTTTGGGATAGTTAATTAAAAACTATGATAAACTTTGATTTAAAAGTTGTTATTCTGAGAAAATGATTTTTATTATGAACATGAAACTATATCCAAAAATTATGGTTAAACTCAAAGTGGAAGTATGTTTTCTAAAATGGTCATCTAGACGTCGTTCTTTCGACTGAAATGACTACCTTTACAAAAACGACTTGTAACTTATTTTTCCGACTATAAACCTATACTTTTTCTGTTTAGATTCATAAAATAGAGTTCAATATGAAATCATAGCAATTTGATTCACTCAAAACGGATTTAAAATGAAGAAGTTATGGGTAAAACAAGATTGGATAATTTTTCTCATTTTAGCTACGTGAAAATTGGTAACAAATCTATTCCAACCATAACTTAATCAACTTGTATTGTATATTATGTAATCTTGAGATACCATAGACACGTATACAATGTTTCGACCTATCATGTCGACACATCTATATATATTTCGGAACAACCATAGACACTCTATATGTGAATGTTGGAGTTAGCTATACAGGGTTGAGGTTGATTCCAAAATATATATAGTTTGAGTTGTGATCAATACTGAGATACGTATACACTGGGTCGTGGATTGATTCAAGATAATATTTATCGATTTATTTCTGTACATCTAACTGTGGACAACTAGTTATAGGTTACTAACGAGGACAGCTAACTTAATAAACTTAAAACATCAAAATATATTAAAAGTGTTGTAAATATATTTTGAACATACTTTAATATATATGTATATATTGTTATAGGTTCGTGAATCAACAGTGGCCAAGTCTTACTTCCCGACGAAGTAAAAATCTGTGAAAGTGAGTTATAGTCCCACTTTTAAAATCTAATATTTTTGGGATGAGAATACATGCAGGTTTTATAAATGATTTACAAAATAGACACAAGTACGTGAAATTACATTCTATGGTTGAATTATCAAAATCGAATATGCCCCTTTTTATTAAGTCTGGTAATCTAAGAATTAGGGAACAGACACCCTAATTGACGCGAATCCTAAAGATAGATCTATTGGGCCTAACAAACCCCATCCAAAGTACCGGATGCTTTAGTACTTCGAAATTTATATCATATCCGAAGGGTGTCCCGGAATGATGGGGATATTCTTATATATGCATCTTGTTATTGTCGGTTACCAGGTGTTCACCATATGAATGATTTTTATCTCTATGTATGGGATGTGTATTGAAATATGAAATCTTGTGGTCTATTGTTACGATTTGATATATATAGGTTAAACCTATAACTCACCAACATTTTTGTTGACGTTTAAAGCATGTTTATTCTCAGGTGAATATTAAGAGCTTCCGCTGTTGCATACTAAAATAAGGACAAGATTTGGAGTCCATGTTTGTATGATATTGTGTAAAAACTGCATTCAAGAAACTGATTTCGATGTAACATATTTGTATTGTAAACCATTATGTAATGGTCATGTGTAAACAGGATATTTTAGATTATCATTATTTGATAATCTACGTAAAGCTTTTTAAACCTTTATTTATGAAATAAAGGTTATGGTTTGTTTTAAAAATGAATGCAGTCTTTGAAAAACGTCTCATATAGAGGTCAAAATCTCGCAACGAAATCAATTAATATGGAACGTTTTTAATCAATAAGAACGGGACATTTCACATTTCATATGTACTATTGGTATATACACTCCAATGATCAGCTCTTAGCAGCCCATGTGAGTCACCTAACACATGTGGGAACCATCATTTGGCAACTAGCATGAAATATCTCATAAAATTACAAAAATATGAGTAATCATTCATGACTTATTTACATGAAAACAAAATTACATATCCTTTATATCTAATCCATACACCAACGACCAAAAACACCTATAAACACTTTCATTCTTCAATTTTCTTCATCTAATTGATCTCTCTCAAGTTCTATCTTCAAGTTCTAAGTGTTCTTCATAAATTCCAAAAGTTCTAGTTTCATAAAATCAAGAATACTTTCAAGTTTGCTAGCTCACTTCCAATCTTGTAAGGTGATCATCCAACCTCAAGAAATCTTTGTTTCTTACAGTAGGTTATCATTCTAATACAAGGTAATAATCATATTCAAACTTTGGTTCAATTTCTATAACTATAACAATCTTATTTCAAGTGATGATCTTACTTGAACTTGTTTTCGTGTCATGATTCTGCTTCAAGAACTTCGAGCCATCCAAGGATCCATTGAAGCTAGATCCATTTTTCTCTTTTCCAGTAGGTTTATCCAAGGAAATTAAGGTAGTAATGATGTTCATAACATCATTCGATTCATACATATAAAGCTATCTTATTCGAAGGTTTAAACTTGTAATCACTAGAACATAGTTTAGTTAATTCTAAACTTGTTCGCAAACAAAAGTTAATCCTTCTAACTTGACTTTTAAAATCAACTAAACACATGTTCTATATCTATATGATATGCTAACTTAATGATTTAAAACCTGGAAACACGAAAAACACCGTAAAACCGGATTTACGCCGTCGTAGTAACACCGCGGGCTGTTTTGGGTTAGTTAATTAAAAACTATGATAAACTTTGATTTAAAAGTTGTTATTCTGAGAAAATGATTTTTATTATGAACATGAAACTATATCCAAAAATTATGGTTAAACTCAAAGTGGAAGTATGTTTTCTAAAATGGTCATCTAGACGTCGTTCTTTCGACTGAAATGACTACCTTTACAAAAACGACTTGTAACTTATTTTTCCGACTATAAACATATACTTTTTCTGTTTAGATTCATAAAATAGAGTTCAATATGAAATCATAGCAATTTGATTCACTCAAAACGGATTTAAAATGAAGAAGTTATGGGTAAAACAAGATTGGATAATTTTTCTCATTTTAGCTACGTGAAAATTGGTAACAAATCTATTCCAACCATAACTTAATCAACTTGTATTGTATATTATGTAATCTTGAGATACCATAGACACGTATACAATGTTTCGACCTATCATGTCGACACATCTATATATATTTCGGAACAACCATAGACACTCTATATGTGAATGTTGGAGTTAGCTATACAGGGTTGAGGTTGATTCCAAAATATATATAGTTTGAGTTGTGATCAATACTGAGATACGTATACACTGGGTCGTGGATTGATTCAAGATAATATTTATCGATTTATTTCTGTACATCTAACTGTGGACAACTAGTTATAGGTTACTAACGAGGACAGCTGACTTAATAAACTTAAAACATCAAAATATATTAAAAGTGTTGTAAATATATTTTGAACATACTTTAATATATATGTATATATTGTTATAGGTTCGTGAATCAACAGTGGCCAAGTCTTACTTCCCGACGAAGTAAAAATCTGTGAAAGTGAGTTATAGTCCCACTTTTAAAATCTAATATTTTTGGGATGAGAATACATGCAGGTTTTATAAATGATTTACAAAATAGACACAAGTACGTGAAACTACATTCTATGGTTGAATTATCGAAATCGAATATGCCCCTTTTTATTAAGTCTGGTAATCTAAGAATTAGGGAACAGACACCCTAATTGACGCGAATCCTAAAGATAGATCTATTGGGCCTAACAAACCCCATCCAAAGTACCGGATGCTTTAGTACTTCGAAATTTATATCATATCCGAAGGGTGTCCCGGAATGATGGGGATATTCTTATATATGCATCTTGTTATTGTCGGTTACCAGGTGTTCACCATATGAATGATTTTTATCTCTATGTATGGGATGTGTATTGAAATATGAAATCTTGTGGTCTATTGTTACGATTTGATATATATAGGTTAAACCTATAACTCACCAACATTTTTGTTGACGTTTAAAGCATGTTTATTCTCAGGTGAATATTAAGAGCTTCCGCTGTTGCATACTAAAATAAGGACAAGATTTGGAGTCCATGTTTGTATGATATTGTGTAAAAACTGCATTCAAGAAACTGATTTCGATGTAACATATTTGTATTGTAAACCATTATGTAATGGTCGTGTGTAAACAGGATATTTTAGATTATCATTATTTGATAATCTACGTAAAGCTTTTTAAACCTTTATTTATGAAATAAAGGTTATGGTTTGTTTTAAAAATGAATGCAGTCTTTGAAAAACGTCTCATATAGAGGTCAAAACCTCGCAACGAAATCAATTAATATGGAACGTTTTTAATCAATAAGAACGGGACATTTCAGTTGGTATCCGAGCGTTGGTCTTAGAGAACCAGAAAATTTGCATTAGTGTGTCTTATCGAGTTTGTTAGGATGCATTAGTGAGTCTGGACTTCGACCGTGTTTTCTTTAAAAATGATTGCTTAACATTTTTGTTGGAAACTATATATTTTTAACATATGAATATTATGTGATATATTAATCTCTTAACGTGTTTGATATTATGTGATAGATGTCTACCTCTAGAACAAGTCCCATTGACTCACCTAATAATAATGAAGAGTCAAATGTAAATTGGAATGATTTGTGGACTGATTCACAAGTTCCCGAAGAGGAACCGGAAGAAGAGTCGGAACCGGAAGAAGAATCGGAACCGGAAGAAGAATCGGAACCGGATGAAGAAATAGAACCGGTGGGGGAAATAATAAAACGGTTAAGTAAAAGAAAATCCTCAACCAACCGACCAAAGTTAATTATGGTCAATGGTGTTTCCGCCAAGGAAGCAAAATATTGGGAGGATTACCAATTCTCCGATGAATCGGATTCCGACGAGAATTCCGATGATGTTATAGAAATTACCCCAACTGAATTTAAAAAGGCAAAAGAAAATAATAAGGAAAAGGGCATAAAAATAGAGAAATCTAATTCCAACCCCGATGAACTTTATATGTATCGTCAACCCCCGAAGTCCTTAAGTTGTAACAATGACCGGGAACCTCTAAACCACCAGGTTTTTCTAAACCAATGTGGACAACGACGGCTCGTATTAGGGGAACATCATATATCCCTAGAAACTTGGCAAAACGAACCAAAACCGAAGAAGAAGAAACGAGCGAGTCGGAATAAGATAGTTGTATTCGTGTGGTGTAATATATGTAATATAGTGTTCTTATGCTTTATGATATATGTAAAAATTGCTTGTATTAATAAATATTTTTTTATGAAACTAACTCTTGTCTATTTTACAGTTTAAAAACACAAAATGGATAGACAACCCAATATTTTAAGAGACCTACCCGGAGACATGATTGATGAAATCTTGTCTAGAGTCGGCCAGAATTCTTCGGCACAACTATTTAAGGCGAGATCAGTTTGTAAGACATTCGAAGAACGTTCCAAGAATGTCTTGGTTTATAAGAGACTTTCGTTTGAAAGATGGGGGATATCACATTGGGAAACCCATAAGTTACGATGTGTTTACTTTGACGCATATATTGCGGAGAACCCAAATGCTATTTTACGCAACGGGTTAAGAAATTATTTTGACTCAATATATCCGAATATTGGACTTCATGATTTAGAAAAAGCGGCTAACATGCAACATAAAGAAGCATGTTATGCTTACGGATTAGTAATGTTCGCTTCTCACCAAAGTGAGAACAAGAACATCGGGCTACAACTATTAAACAAAACGTTTCCACAAGTGACGGAGTCGGTAATTGGGGTAAGAAATGAGGTTTTTAGATTATTACGGGACTGTTGGACATTACGTAACCCTCGTCCCTTTGATGACGTTACAACACGCTGTCTTATCAACGGCCATAACGGTTATGTTGCACAAGACCAAGGATGGGAAGTAGTCCTAGTAAAACCAGAATGCATGACTTGTTTCTGGACGTATGAATTACGTGTCTTTATTGCCTTTGCTGAACGACTTGTATACTAGCTAGAATTGTCTTCACAACTATCTTGTATCAAAGTTATTGTGTGCTATATTTCATGCTTTATGTAAAATAAGCGGTACTGTAAGTTTGTAAAATATTGTATAAAAGTTTGAACGCGAAATATTATTACAATCAGTTTTTCATATAGAATTGTAGTAGTTGAATTGTATATTAGCTACTAAGTATGAACTTAACGGGTAGGTACTACCCGAATTTAAACTTATAAAACGCTAATATGAAGAAAAAGCTTTTATAAATGAGTTCATATTATGCTACGAAATACTATTAACTACTCTTAATATTCTGTATGATTAACTTGTTCCATTTAACTATTTTGAAGGAAATGGCACCGACTACTCGACACACCGTGAATATGAATGAAGAGGAATTCCGTACTTTTCTAGCTTCAAACATAGCCGCAGTACAGGCTGCGCTACATACCAACAATAACCTTGGATCTAGCAGTACAGGAAATCGTGTAGGATGCACCTACAAAGAATTCACTGCCTGTAAACCTTTGGAATTTGATGGAACCGAAGGACCGATCGGATTGAAACGGTGGACCGAGAAGGTTGAATCGGTGTTTGCCATAAGTAAGTGTACTGAAGAGGACAAAGTGAAGTACGCTACGCATACCTTCACAGGTTCTGCGTTAACATGGTGGAATACCTATCTAGAGCAAGTGGGACAAGATGATGCGTACGCACTACCGTGGTCAGCATTCAAGCACTTGATGAACGAGAAGTACCGTCCCAGAACCGAGGTCAATAAGCTCAAGACAGAACTTAGAGGGTTACGAACCCAAGGATTTGATATTACCACGTACGAAAGACGATTCACAGAATTGTGCCTATTGTGTCCGGGAGCATTCGAAGATGAGGAAGAGAAGATCGACGCGTTTGTGAAAGGATTACCGGAAAGAATCCAAGAAGATATAAGTTCACACGAGCCCGCCTCCATACAACAGGCATGTAGAATGGCTCACAAACTAGTGAACCAGATTGAAGAAAGAATTAAAGAACAGACTGCTGAAGAGGCCAATGTGAAGCAAGTCAAAAGATTGTGGGAGGAAAACGGTGATAAGAATCACCAATACAACAACAACAGCAATTACAACAATAATCGCAACAATTATCCCAACAATCGCAACATCAATCGCAACTACAACAAACGGCCCAACAACAACAATAACAACAACAACAACAACAGCAACTACAACAATCATCCCAACAACAATAATAACCGCAACAACAACAACAATCAGAAGCAGCTATGCCAAAGGTGTGAAAAGAATCACTCGGGGTTCTGCACCAAATTTTGCAACAAGTGTAAAAGAAATGGTCATAGCGCGGCGAAGTGTGAGGTCTACGGACCAGGGGTTAATAGAACGAAAGGAACAAATGGTGTCGGAACGAGTAATGGCGGAGCAAGTAGTGTCGGAGCAAGTTATGCCAATGTAGTTTGTTATAAATGTGGAAAACCAGGCCACATTATTAGAAATTGCCCGAACCAGGAGAACACGAATGGACAAGGCCGTGGAAGAGTTTTCAATATTAATGCGGTAGAGGCACAGGAAGACCCGGAGCTTGTTACGGGTACGTTTCTTATTGACAATAAATCTGCTTACGTTTTATTTGATTCGGGTGCGGATAGAAGCTATATGAGTAGAGATTTTTGTGCTAAATTAAGTTGTCCATTGACGCCTTTGGATAGTAAATTTTTACTCGAATTAGCAAATGGTAAATTAATTTCAGCAGATAATATATGTCGGAATCGAGAAATTAAACTGGTTAGCGAAACATTTAAGATTGATTTGATACCAGTAGAGTTAGGGAGTTTTGATGTGATAATCGGTATGGACTGGTTGAAAGAAGTGAAAGCGGAGATCGTTTGTTACAAAAATGCAATTCGCATTATACGAGAAAAAGGAAAACCCTTAATGGTGTACGGAGAAAAGGGCAACACGAAGCTACATCTTATTAGTAATTTGAAGGCACAAAAACTAATAAGAAAAGGTTGCTATGCTGTTCTAGCACACGTCGAGAAAGTACAAACTGAAGAAAAGAGCATCAATGATGTTCCCATTGCAAAAGAATTTCCCGATGTATTTCCGAAAGAATTACCGGGATTACCCCCACATCGATCCGTTGAATTTCAAATAGATCTTGTACCAGGAGCTGCACCAATAGCTCGTGCTCCTTACAGACTCGCACCCAGCGAGATGAAAGAACTGCAAAGCCAATTACAAGAACTTTTAGAGCGTGGTTTCATTCGACCAAGCACATCACCGTGGGGAGCTCCTGTTTTGTTTGTCAAGAAGAAAGATGGTACATTCAGGTTGTGTATCGACTACCGAGAGTTGAACAAACTTACCATCAAGAACCGCTACCCACTACCGAGAATCGACGACTTATTTGATCAACTACAAGGCTCGTCTGTTTATTCAAAGATTGACTTACGTTCCGGGTATCATCAAATGCGGGTGAAAGAAGATGATATTCCAAAGACTGCTTTCAGAACACGTTATGGTCATTACGAGTTTATGGTCATGCCGTTTGGTTTAACTAATGCACCAGCTGTGTTCATGGACCTTATGAACCGAGTGTGTGGACCATACCTTGACAAGTTTGTCATTGTTTTCATTGATGACATACTTATTTACTCAAAGAATGACCAAGAACACGGTGAACATTTGAGAAAGGTGTTAGAAGTATTGAGGAAGGAAGAATTGTACGCTAAGTTTTCAAAGTGTGCATTTTGGTTGGAAGAAGTTCAATTCCTCGGTCACATAGTGAACAAAGAAGGTATTAAGGTGGATCCGGCAAAGATAGAAACTGTTGAAAAGTGGGAAACCCCGAAAACTCCGAAACACATACGCCAGTTTTTAGGACTAGCTGGTTACTACAGAAGGTTCATCCAAGACTTTTCCAGAATAGCAAAACCCTTGACTGCATTAACGCATAAAGGGAAGAAATTTGAATGGAATGATGAACAAGAGAAAGCGTTTCAGTTATTGAAGAAAAAGCTAACTACGGCACCTATATTGTCATTGCCTGAAGGGAATGATGATTTTGTGATTTATTGTGATGCATCAAAGCAAGGTCTCGGTTGTGTATTAATGCAACGAACGAAGGTGATTGCTTATGCGTCTAGACAATTGAAGATTCACGAACAAAATTATACGACGCATGATTTGGAATTAGGCGCGGTTGTTTTTGCATTAAAGACTTGGAGGCACTACTTATATGGGGTCAAAAGTATTATATATACCGACCACAAAAGTCTTCAACACATATTTAATCAGAAACAACTGAATATGAGGCAGCGTAGGTGGATTGAATTATTGAATGATTACGACTTTGAGATTCGTTACCACCCGGGGAAGGCAAATGTGGTAGCCGATGCCTTGAGCAGGAAGGACAGAGAACCCATTCGAGTAAAATCTATGAATATAATGATTCATAATAACATTACTACTCAAATAAAGGAGGCGCAACAAGGAGTTTTAAAAGAGGGAAATTTAAAGGATGAAATACCCAAAGGATCGGAGAAGCATCTTAATATTCGGGAAGACGGAACCCGGTATAGGGCTGAAAGGATTTGGGTACCAAAATTTGGAGATATGAGAGAAATGGTACTTAGAGAAGCTCATAAAACCAGATACTCAATACATCCTGGAACGGGGAAGATGTACAAGGATCTCAAGAAACATTTTTGGTGGCCGGGTATGAAAGCCGATGTTGCTAAATACGTAGGAGAATGTTTGACGTGTTCTAAGGTCAAAGCTGAGCATCAGAAACCATCAGGTCTACTTCAACAACCCGAAATCCCGGAATGGAAATGGGAAAACATTACCATGGATTTCATCACTAAATTGCCAAGGACTGCAAGTGGTTTTGATACTATTTGGGTAATAGTTGATCGTCTCACCAAATCAGCACACTTCCTACCAATAAGAGAAGATGACAAGATGGAGAAGTTAGCACGACTGTATTTGAAGAAAGTCGTCTCCAGACATGGAATACCAATCTCTATTATCTCTGATAGGGATGGCAGATTTATTTCAAGATTCTGGCAGACATTACAGCAAGCATTAGGAACTCGTCTAGACATGAGTACTGCCTATCATCCACAAACTGATGGGCAGAGCGAAAGGACGATACAAACGCTTGAAGACATGCTACGAGCATGTGTTATTGATTTCGGAAACAGTTGGGATCGACATCTACCGTTAGCAGAATTTTCCTACAACAACAGCTACCATTCAAGCATTGAGATGGCGCCGTTTGAAGCACTTTATGGTAGAAAGTGCAGGTCTCCGATTTGTTGGAGTGAAGTGGGGGATAGACAGATTACGGGTCCGGAGATTATACAAGAAACTACCGAGAAGATCATCCAAATTCAACAACGGTTGAAAACCGCCCAAAGTCGACAAAAGAGCTACGCTGACATTAAAAGAAAAGATATAGAATTTGAAATTGGAGAGATGGTCATGCTTAAAGTTGCACCTTGGAAAGGCGTTGTTCGATTTGGTAAACGAGGGAAATTAAATCCAAGGTATATTGGACCATTCAAGATTATTGATCGTGTCGGACCAGTAGCTTACCGACTAGAGTTACCTCAACAACTCGCGGCTGTACATAACACTTTCCACGTCTCGAATTTAAAGAAATGTTTTGCTAAAGAAGATCTCACTATTCCGTTAGATGAAATCCAAATCAACGAAAAACTTCAATTCATCGAAGAACCCGTCGAAATAATGGATCGTGAGGTTAAAAGACTTAAGCAAAACAAGATACCAATTGTTAAGGTTCGATGGAATGCTCGTAGAGGACCCGAGTTCACCTGGGAGCGTGAAGATCAGATGAAGAAGAAATACCCGCATCTATTTCCAGAAGATTCGTCAACACCTTCAACAGCTTAAAATTTCGGGACGAAATTTATTTAACGGGTAGGTACTGTAGTGACCCGAACTTTTCCATGTTTATATATATTAATTGAGATTGATATTTACATGATTAAATGTTTCCAACATGTTAAGCAATCAAACTTGTTAAGACTTGATTAATTGAAATATGTTTCATATAGACAATTGACCACCCAAGTTGATCGGTGATTCACGAACGTTAAAACTTGTAAAAACTATATGATGACATATATATGGATATATATATATATAGTTAACATGATACTATGATAAGAAAACATATCATAAAGTATATTAACAATGAACTACATATGTAAAAACAAGACTACTAACTTAATGATTTTTAAACGAGACATATATGTAACGATTATCGTTGTAAAGACATTTAATGTATATATATCATATTAAGAGATATTCATACATGATAATATCATGATAATATAATAATTTAAAATCTCATTTGATATTATAAACATTAGGTTAACAACATTTAACAAGATCGTTAACCTAAAGGTTTCAAAACAACACTTACATGTAACGACTAACGATGACTTAACGACTCAGTTAAAATGTATATACATGTAGTGTTTTAATATGTATTTATACACTTTTGAAAGACTTCAATACACTTATCAAAATACTTCTACTTAACAAAAATGCTTACAATTACATCCTTGTTCAGTTTCATCAACAATTCTACTCGTATGCACCCGCATTCGTACTCGTACAATACACAGCTTTTAGATGTATGTACTATTGGTATATACACTCCAATGATCAGCTCTTAGCAGCCCATGTGAGTCACCTAACACATGTGGGAACCATCATTTGGCAACTAGCATGAAATATCTCATAAAATTACAAAAATATGAGTAATCATTCATGACTTATTTACATGAAAACAAAATTACATATCCTTTATATCTAATCCATACACCAACGACCAAAAACACCTATAAACACTTTCATTCTTCAATTTTCTTCATCTAATTGATCTCTCTCAAGTTCTATCTTCAAGTTCTAAGTGTTCTTCATAAATTCCAAAAGTTCTAGTTTCATAAAATCAAGAATACTTTCAAGTTTGCTAGCTCACTTCCAATCTTGTAAGGTGATCATCCAACCTCAAGAAATCTTTGTTTCTTACAGTAGGTTATCATTCAATACAAGGTAATAATCATATTCAAACTTTGGTTCAATTTCTATAACTATAACAATCTTATTTCAAGTGATGATCTTACTTGAACTTGTTTTCGTGTCATGATTCTGCTTCAAGAACTTCGAGCCATCCAAGGATCCATTGAAGCTAGATCCATTTTTCTCTTTTCCAGTAGGTTTATCCAAGGAAATTAAGGTAGTAATGATGTTCATAACATCATTCGATTCATACATATAAAGCTATCTTATTCGAAGGTTTAAACTTGTAATCACTAGAACATAGTTTAGTTAATTCTAAACTTGTTCGCAAACAAAAGTTAATCCTTCTAACTTGACTTTTAAAATCAACTAAACACATGTTCTATATCTATATGATATGCTAACTTAATGATTTAAAACCTGGAAACACGAAAAACACCGTAAAACCGGATTTACGCCGTCGTAGTAACACCGCGGGCTGTTTTGGGTTAGTTAATTAAAAACTATGATAAACTTTGATTTAAAAGTTGTTATTCTGAGAAAATGATTTTTATTATGAACATGAAACTATATCCAAAAATTATGGTTAAACTCAAAGTGGAAGTATGTTTTCTAAAATGGTCATCTAGACGTCGTTCTTTCGACTGAAATGACTACCTTTACAAAAACGACTTGTAACTTATTTTTCCGACTATAAACCTATACTTTTTCTGTTTAGATTCATAAAATAGAGTTCAATATGAAATCATAGCAATTTGATTCACTCAAAACGGATTTAAAATGAAGAAGTTATGGGTAAAACAAGATTGGATAATTTTTCTCATTTTAGCTACGTGAAAATTGGTAACAAATCTATTCCAACCATAACTTAATCAACTTGTATTGTATATTATGTAATCTTGAGATACCATAGACACGTATACAATGTTTCGACCTATCATGTCGACACATCTATATATATTTCGGAACAACCATAGACACTCTATATGTGAATGTTGGAGTTAGCTATACAGGGTTGAGGTTGATTCCAAAATATATATAGTTTGAGTTGTGATCAATACTGAGATACGTATACACTGGGTCGTGGATTGATTCAAGATAATATTTATCGATTTATTTCTGTACATCTAACTGTGGACAACTAGTTATAGGTTACTAACGAGGACAGCTGACTTAATAAACTTAAAATATCAAAATATATTAAAAGTGTTGTAAATATATTTTGAACATACTTTAATATATATGTATATATTGTTATAGGTTCGTGAATCAACAGTGGCCAAGTCTTACTTCCCGACGAAGTAAAAATCTGTGAAAGTGAGTTATAGTCCCACTTTTAAAATCTAATATTTTTGGGATGAGAATACATGCAGGTTTTATAAATGATTTACAAAATAGACACAAGTACGTGAAACTACATTCTATGGTTGAATTATCGAAATCGAATATGCCCCTTTTTATTAAGTCTGGTAATCTAAGAATTAGGGAACAGACACCCTAATTGACGCGAATCCTAAAGATAGATCTATTGGGCCTAACAAACCCCATCCAAAGTACCGGATGCTTTAGTACTTCGAAATTTATATCATATCCGAAGGGTGTCCCGGAATGATGGGGATATTCTTATATATGCATCTTGTTATTGTCGGTTACCAGGTGTTCACCATATGAATGATTTTTATCTCTATGTATGGGATGTGTATTGAAATATGAAATCTTGTGGTCTATTGTTACGATTTGATATATATAGGTTAAACCTATAACTCACCAACATTTTTGTTGACGTTTAAAGCATGTTTATTCTCAGGTGAATATTAAGAGCTTCCGCTGTTGCATACTAAAATAAGGACAAGATTTGGAGTCCATGTTTGTATGATATTGTGTAAAAACTGCATTCAAGAAACTGATTTCGATGTAACATATTTGTATTGTAAACCATTATGTAATGGTCGTGTGTAAACAGGATATTTTAGATTATCATTATTTGATAATCTACGTAAAGCTTTTTAAACCTTTATTTATGAAATAAAGGTTATGGTTTGTTTTAAAAATGAATGCAGTCTTTGAAAAACGTCTCATATAGAGGTCAAAACCTCGCAACGAAATCAATTAATATGGAACGTTTTTAATCAATAAGAACGGGACATTTCAATATACTAATAGTACATACATCTAAAAGCTGTGTATTATACGAGTACGAATACGGGTGCATACGAGTAGAATTGTTGATGAAACTGAACGAGGATTTAATTGTAAGCATTTTTGTTAAGTAGAAGTATTTTGATAAGTGTATTGAAGTCTTTCAAAAGTGTATAAATACATATTAAAACACTACATGTATATACATTTTAACTGAGTCGTTAAGTCATCGTTAGTCGTTACATGTAAATGTTGTTTTGAAACCTTTAGGTTAACGATCTTGTTAAATGTTGTTAACCCAATGTTTATAATATCAAAAGAGATTTTAAATTATTATATTATCATGATATTATGATGTACGAATATCTCTTAATATGATATATATACATTAAATGTTGTTACAACGATAATCGTTACATATATGTCTCGTTTCAAAATCATTAAGTTAGTAGTCTTGTTTTTACATATGTAGTTCATTGTTAATATACTTAATGATATGTTTAATTATCATAATATAGTGTTAACTATATATATAACCATATATATGTCATCATATAGTTTTTACAAGTTTTAACGTTCGTGAATCACCGGTCAACTTGGGTGGTCAATTGTCTATATGAAACCTATTTCAATTAATCAAGTCTTAACAAGTTTGATTGCTTAACATGTTGGAAACATTTAATCATGTAAATATCAATCTTAATTAATATATATAAACATGGAAAAGTTCGGGTCACTACATATTGAAGTCCTTCAAATGTGTATTAATACATCTTAATACACTATATATATATATATATATATATATATATATATATATATATATATATATATATATATATATATATATATATATATATATATACATTTTAACTGAGTCGTTAAATCATCGTTAGTCGTTACATGTAAGTGTTGTTTCGAAACCTTTAAGTTAACAACCTTGTTAAATGTAATTAATCCCATTGTTACTATATCTAATGAGATGTTAAATTGTTATATTATCATGATAACATAGTGTGTTAATATATCTTAATACGATATATAAATATTAAGACGTTATTACAACGATAATCGTTACGTATATATATCGTTTCGAAATCCTTAAATTAGTAGTCTCATTTTATGTATATAGTTCATTGTTAATATACTTAATGAGATACTTAATTATCATTTCATCATGTTAAATATATATATATATATATATATATATATATATATATATATATATATATATAAGTTCATATATATATATATATATATATATATATATATATATATATATATATATATATATATATATATATATTATCATGTCATTTACAAGTTATAACGTTCGTGAATCATCGGACAAATTGGGTGGTCACACGTTTGCATAAAATTTGTTTCAATTAATCAAGTCTTAACAAGTTTGATTGCTTAACATGTTGGAAACATTTAATCATGTAAATATTAATATCGTTCAATATATAATCTTGGAAAAATCCGGGTCATGACAGTATCTAACCGTTAAAGAAATTTCTTCCCGAAATTTGAAGTAGTACCTATTCAATGGGCGGTGTTTGTAAACAGATGTGGATACTTCTGTTTCATCTGGTCTTCTATTTTCCAAGTGAACTCAGGACCTCTTCGAGCATTCCAACGAACCCTAACTATAGGTATATTGCTTTGCTTGACCCGTTTGACTTCACGATCCATGATTTCGACAGGCTCTTCTATAAAATGCAGTTTCTCATCGATTTGGATTTCTTCAAGAGGAACAGTGACGTCTTCTTTAGCAAGGCATTTCCTTAGGTTCGAGACGTGAAAGGTATTGTGTACTGCAGCATAGCTCTTTTGACGACTTTGGGCAGTCTTTAATCTCTCCTTGATTTGCACAATCTTTTCAGTAGTCTCATGTATGATCTCGGGACCAATCAGTTGTCTGTCACCTACTTCGTTCCAACAGATAGGGGATCTACACTTTCTTCCATAAAGTGCTTCGAATGGTGCAGCATTAATACTCGTATGATAACTGTTGTTATACGAGAATTCTGCCAATGGTAAATATTTATCCCATCCCTTTCCGAAATTGATCACACATGCTCTTAGCATGTCTTTAAGAGTCTGAATGGTCCTTTCACTTTGTCCATCGGTCTGAGGATGATATGCAGTGCTCATATCCAGACGAGTCCCTAGAGCTTCATGTAGTGATTGCCAAAACCTTGACGTAAACCTACTGTCGCCATCAGATATAATGGAGATAGGTACTCCATGTCTTGAAACAACTTCCTTCATGTATAATCGTACCAATTTCTCCATCTTATCCATTTCCTTCATAGGTAGGAAATGTGCAGATTTGGTGAGACGATCGACAATTACCCAAATGGTGTCGTAACCCCATGCAGTCTTTGGTAGCTTCGTGATGAAATCCATGGTGATACATTCCCATTTCCATTCTGGGATTTCTGGTTGTTGAAGCAGACCTGACAGTTTCTGATGTTCCGCCTTGACTTTGGAGAAAGTCAAACATTCTCCGATGTACGTTGCAATATCAGCTTTCAAATTCGGCCACCAAAAGTGTGCTTTCAAATCTTGATACATCTTTTCAGCTCCTGGATGTATCGAGTATCTCGTCTTATGTGCCTCATCCAAAACCAATTTTCTTAACCTTTTAAACTTCAGTACCCAAATGCGTCCAGCGAAGTATCGGGTTCCGTCTTCCCGTATAACAAGCTGTTTATCTAACCCTTTAAGCATCTCATTTCCAAAGTTTTCTTCAGAAAGAGCTCCTTGTTGAGCCTCCTTAATTTGGGTAGTGAGGTTCGTACGAATCTTCATATCCATTGCTCGTACTCGAATCGGCTCTCTTTCCTTCCTGTTTAAAGTATCTGCTACTACATTTGCTTTCCCGAGATAATAGCGAATTTCACAATCATAGTCGTTTAGCAGCTCGACCCACCTACGTTGCCTCATGTTCAGTTGTTTTTGGTTAAAGATATGTTGAAGGCTTTTATGATCGGTATACACAGTACATTTAACCCCATACAAGTAGTGTCTCCAAATCTTAAATGCAAATACCACTGCTCCCAAATCTACATCATGAGTCATATAATTTTGTTCATAAATCTTCAGTTGTCGAGATGCATATGCAATAACCTTCTTTCGTTGCATGAGGACACAACCAAAACCTTGTCACAAAGCGTCACAATAAATTACAAAATCATCGTTTCCTTCAGGTAACGATAGAATAGGCGATGTAGTTAACTTCTTCGTCAATAATTAAAATGCGACTTCCTGCTCAGAAGTCCATTCGTACTTCTTCCCTTTATGTGTTAATGCTGTCAATGGTTTGGCTATCCGTGAAAAATCTTGAATAAACCTTCTGTAATAGCCAGCAAGACCCAAAAATTGGCAAATTGCGTCGGAGTCTTTGGGGATTCCCATTTTTCAATGGCTTTGACCTTCGCGGTATCAACCTGAATTCCTTGACTGCTAACGATGTGACCAAGGAATTGTACTTCCTTTAAGCAGAATGCGCACTTAGAAAACTTTGCGTATAACTGTTCTTTCTTCAACAGTTCCAGCACCAACCTTAAATGTTGCTCATTTTCTTGTTCATTTTTGGAATAAATAAGAATATCATCAATAAAGATGATAACAAACTTATCCAAATACGGACTGCATACCCGATTCATGAGGTCCATGAATACAGCTGGTGTATTTGTCAGCCCGAACGGCATGACTAAAAATTCATAATGATCGTAGCGTGTCCGAAATGAGGTTTTCGGAATTTCTTCATCTTTGACTCCCAACTGATGATAACCCAATCTTAGATTGATCTTAGAGTAAACAAGTGATCCTTACAACTGATCAAATAAGTCATCAATTCTCGGTAATGGGTACCGATTCATGATAGTTAACTTGTTTAATACGCGGTAATCTATACACATTCGGAAGGATCCATCTCTCTTCTTGACAAATAAAATCGAAGCTCCCCACGGTGAAGTACTCAGTCGAATAAATCCACGATCTAGCAATTCTTGCAACTGGCTTTGTAGTTCTTTCATTTCCGATGGTACGAGTCTATACGAAGCACGAGCCACTGGTGCAGCTCCCGGTACTAGATCTATTTGAAATTCTACAGATCTATGCAGAGGTAATCCCGATAATTCTTTCGGAAACACTTAGGGAAATTCTCTTACCACAGGAACATCGTTGATGCTCTTCTCTTTCTCCTTCGTTTTGACTTTATTAACATGTGCTAAGATAGCATAGCACCCTTTCTTCAAGCATTTTTGGGCTTTCAAGTAGCTAATGAGTTTTAACTTTGAGTTACCCTTCTCTCCATAAATCATTACTGACGTTTTATCCTTACGAGGAATGCGAATTGTCTTCTTGGCACACACAACTTCAGCTCCTATTTTGGACATCCAGTCTATGCCGACTATTACATCAAAACTTCTTAATTCTACGAGTATCAAATCAATTTTAAACGTCTCTCCGGCTAAATTTATTTTACAATCACGGCAAATTTTATTGGCTTTAATTAGTTTACCATTAGCTAACTCAATCATGTACTTAGCATCTAGAGGTAATGATGAACAATTCAATTTAGCGTAAAAGTCTCTACATATGTAACTTCTATCGGCACCAGTATCAAATATAATAGATGTTGATAAGTCATTAATGGTAAACGTACCCGTAACAAGCTCCGGGTCTTCACACGCCTCTCTAGCATTAATAACAAATGCTCTTCCACGTGCAGGTCCGTTATTCTTCTCTGGATTCGGGCACTGGCTCTTAATATGACCCTGTTTCCCACACCCATAACAAGTAACAGTAGCCAAGGCAGTTCTATTTGTGACGACCCAGAAATTTCCGACCAAATTTAAACTTGACCTTTATATGATTTCAAAATGATAAGCCAAGTCTGTTAAGTTGAGTTTCAAGATTTTGGACTGTTTCATATATTCATTTGACCTTTGACAATTCCCGACGATTTACGAACGATTAATTGTAAATAGATATGTGTATATATATATATATGTATATATATATATATATATATATATATATATATATATATATATATATATATATATATATATATATATATATATATATAATTGGAAATATAATTCGAAATATTATATGTCATGCTATTAAAATTTAATTATGTAAAATAAAATAAAAATAGGATATTATAATAATTATTATTTAAAACATATCTATATATAATTAAAGTATATTAAAAATAAATAATAGATGATTGTAATACTCGTTTGATGTTTTGATCGATATTAAACAAAGTTAAAAATGAACTTATGTGATTTTAAAATAAACGGTGATCCGAAAATGAGTTATATAAATTATAGGCGTATTAAAAATATATTTAGGAACTATTTGATGAAATTTAAAACTTTTTATATTTTACTTGGGATTGGGAGTGAATAATTAATGTAATTTTTAATTAATAGTTAATGACCGAATTTTATACCATAATGACCAAAATAAACAAAGATACTTAATTTAAAAATTTGGGATTTTTCTGAGAACTTTTATCCTCCACTGATTAACAACGGAGTACGATATAATTCCCGCAATGAATTGTCGGTAGTATTTTGAAGGTATTTCATATGCCCGAGAGACATATTAAATTAATGTGGCTAATGTGTTATGATTCAAGTCAGGTCATACCCAATAACAAGCTTACCGACACCTTATTAGTATTTATCTTAACGATTGGATCATTAAATAAATACGCGACACTTGGATTTTAGAAAATTGGTTTTCTAAAATAATATAACTTGACATGTATATAAATTATCGAATAATTTATATAAAAAGGATTTAATTATTTATAGGTTAAATAATTAATAATGTTATGTTACATTTTATAAAATTGGTTTTATAAATATACATAACAAATAAAATGGAAGTTTTATAAAATAAATTTTATAAAATCAAATTTTATAAAACAATGAAACCATTTTATAAAATATTACTAGTGGCCTTGGAAGTGGGTGTAAGCATGCTCTTTGTTGGTGAAAAGCATGGTTAGTTCCCATGTACATAGATATATACATCTAGTACTCTTTCAAGACATAAATGCACATACACATCAAGATACACAAAAAAAAAACTGCTCAAAACCTGCTGCAGCAGGCCGTAAGTTTTGGGTGAGGAGGAAGGGGTTTCTTCAAGTTTCTTAAAGGTATTCAAGTGTCTAAAATCCTAACCATATAAAGGTGGTGTTGGTGCATCAAAAGCTTGTGGGTATTACACACTTGAGGCTTCAAGTTAGAGGCTATTTCATCATCATCTTCATCATCATTTTCTGCTGTCTTTTTCAGCCCTCAATTCATCATTGAGGAGGTATAATTTACTTCCTTCTATTATTTGTAAGCATATGTTCATGACTTGATACATATATGGGATTCAATTTAAATGGTTTATCATATAAACTTGTTTTCTTGATAATTATGCTTCCGCTTTCATCAACTATCATAAAATTGGTTTGTGATTATGTTAACATTAAGAACATGTGATAATGTTGAATTCCATCAATGGTATCTAGAGCCGAAGTCTATGAAATATGCTTCTTATATATGGTCTTTAAAACCCATTAACTTTGCATTCTACTAACATGCATGAAAGTAAAATGTAAAATTAATGGATTTGGGAGGGTTTCTCATTTTGGCCGAATTTATGAGGGTTCCAAAAGTGGTTTTGGTTTTGCCATTTGGTTCATATTAGTTGATATATTGATGTTCACAATCATAGCCAAGACCTAGTGTTTGAATGAATGTTTGTTTGGTTGATTTGTTAATCTTTCAATGTGGTTGTAATATTCATTCAATTTAGTTTGTAATATTATTTTGGTTATGTAATTTATTTTATATTTGGTATGTAAAATAGATTAGGTTATATTTCATTTTCTAGACAAAATGTATTAGGATATATTTTGTAAAAAGATGAAGATGTTGAAGACTTGAAGAACACAAGAAGGAGCATTTGGATTCAAGATTAAGTGGGAGATTTAATATCTCCTACTTTGTGTTATAACCCCTTTACCTGTGGCACTTGTTTTCGGCTAAACAAATGTCTAACAAAATGGCTTGATTGTGAACATGTTGTTTTGCATGCATGGTTGTTTATTGTATGATTGTGGATTGTATGTTTGTATGCTACAAGTTAATCACACAAGTTAACAACAAACAAAATGGCAATTTAATTGGTTAAATTAAACATTATTAACGACATGCAAAACGTGAATTTAAATGGTTAAATTAAAAACGGCTAAAAGGACATTAATAAACGGTTATTAAGAACATGATAAGGATCATATATATAAAATGGTTTATATCAAGTAATTGGCTAAAATTACAAGACTTGAAAATGGATTTCAAATGAACCATACACTAAATGCATGTTGGTGTATGGCATAAAAGTTTTCTTAAACTAGAAATAATGAAAACTTAAAATCCCTTATTAACAAGGCAAACAAGTTAAACGCCATCCTTTTGTGTGACACTTGAAAATATTAGGGAACTCATAATGGGATAAAGGTCACCTAACCATTATGAGCAAACTAATAAAATTAAGGTGAATTTCGCACACTTGTGGGATAAAAGTCACCTAACCACTTGTATGTTAAATTTACACGTTTACACAAGTAGGACAACTTGATTTAGGAATCATGAACTTAGGGTCACCGAAGCATGAGGAACAAATAGCGTTGATGGGATAAATATGCCATGCAAAAGGATTGCATGATCCCATAACTTAGAAGTTGTAAAAGGATTGCAATTGTCATATAATGACTACCTAGCTAAATCAAATGACGGGATAAAGGTCACCTAACCAAAATTTGGTTTACCGTTGGATTCTAAAATTTAATAAATATCAATTGGATTTAAAGGGTATTGATTGTTAAATTAAAATTAATACTTAAACGACTTTGTTAAATTTTGCAGATGGCCGCCAATAACAACAACAACATTCCAAACGCACCTATCAACTTTAACAACCTATCGTTGAGGTCAATCATCGAAAAGGAAAAACTTAACCATACGAACTTCATGGATTGGTTTCGCAATCTAAGAATTGTCCACAAACTAGAGGATAGGGCGTATGTGTTGGAAGACCCCATTCCCGATCAAAATTGGACGAGGATGATACGGAAGGCATGGCTTATTGGGAGAAATATTACACCGATTCGGTGCAAGTTTCTTGCCTCATGCTTGGGACTATGATACCCGAACTCCAAAAGGATTTTGAGCATCATATTGCATATGACATGATCACATAGTTGAAGGAGATGTTCCTTCAATAAGCTCGTGTCGAGCGCTTCGAAACGATTCGAGCGCTTCATGCATGTCGGATGGACGACTCCCAATCCGTTTCATCTTATGTCATTAAGATGAAAAGCCTAATTGATCAAGCGAACTTTCTAAACTGCAACGTGTCTAATGAATTAGCCACGGACCTTATCCTTAATTCCTTGTCAAAGAGGTTTGACACATTTGTAATGAATTACAACATGAATGGATGGGATAAGAGCATTGGCGAATTACACGCCATGCTTAAGACGGCCGAAGCGAGCATGGGTAAAAGGGCTTCACCCATGTTTATGATCAATGAAGGCGGGTCCAAAAGCAATAACACTTCTAAGCCGAAGGCGGCTAAGAGGAAAGGACCCGCCCACCAAGGTAAGGGCAAGGGAAAGGGAAATATGGTTACCCCAACCAACAAGAACAAAAAGCAAAAGGTTGCCGGTAAAGCTAACCCCAAGGAAGATTCGTGCTTTGGTTGCGGTGAAATGGGTCACTGGAAACGCAACTGCCCGGTCTACCTAAAGGAGTTGAAGGAAAAGAGGGATCCAGGGCAATCCTCAGGTAATGTATATATGGTATACATTGAGCTTAGTATTACTTCTTCTAATACATGGGTATTAGACACGGGATGTGGAACTCACATTTGCAATTCTATGCAGGGGTTCAAAAGAAGTAAACAAGAAGCGGGAACATCAAGTCTCTACATGGGAAATGGAGCTAAGGTGCACGTAGTAGCTCAAGGAGACTTTATTCTAAAGCTTCCAAGTGGTTTGGAACTTATTTTGAAAAATGTTTTGTATGCACCCAATTTATCGCGAAACATTATTTCTGTATCCCGTTTGAAACAATATGGTTTTAATCTTAATTTCATTAATGATGATATCCATGTTTCTTTAGATAATGTGTTCTATTTTAAGGCTTCACCTTCAAATAGTATTTATGAATTGGTTCATGATGACACATCATACAATAGCTGCTCAATGTTCCATGCAAACACCAAGAAACTCAAAAGGGATTTGAGTGATTCCTACTTATGGCATTGTCGCCTTGGTCACATAAACAAGAATCGAATGCATACACTTCAAAAGAATGGACTTTTGAAATCAAATGAACTAGACTCCTTTGATGTATGTGAATCTTGTTTACAAGGCAAAATGACTAAAGCACCTTTCAAAGGGACCTATGAAAGGGCTAAGGACTTATTGGGATTAATACATTCGGATGTATGTGGACCCTTTAAGCCCATAACTAGGAATGGTGAAAGATACTTCGTTACTTTCATTGATGACTTCAGTTGTTTCAGATATGTCTACCTGTTAAGACATAAGGACGAAACTTTTGAAGCATTCAAGGAATATCAAAATGAAGTACAAAATCAACTCAACAAGACAATCAAGGTACTTCGTACCGATAGAGGAGGTGAATACCTAAGCGATGCTTTCCAAGATCATCTTAGAAGTTGTGGGATTATCTCGCAACTTACTCCGCCCGGGACACCACAACTTAATGGAGTTTCCGAAAGGAGGAACCGAACCCTAATGTATATGGTTCGATCTATGATGGCTAGAAGCTCGTTACCTCTATCATTTTAGGGTTATTTTCTATGCTCCACGGCTCGTATTTTAAATATGGCCCCAACCAAGAAAGTGGAACGAACACCTCATGAGATATAGTTTGGAAAACCTCCATCTCTATCATACTTAAAGGTATGGGGATGTGAAGCTTATCCTAAGTGTTATGTCCCTAATAAGTTGAATGCTCAATCCACGAAGTGTATCTTCATAGGATATCCCAAGGATGATATGGGATACTATTTCTATGATCCAACCGAGCAAAATGTATTTGTTGCTCGAAAGGCTGAATTCCTTGAAACTAAGTTCCTAATGGAAGGAAATAGTGAAAGGAAGATAGATCTTAAAGAGGTTCAAGATCAAGTAGATGATACACAATTGGTTAACACTAGCACTCAACATGAAAATGTTGAGAATGATCAAATGGATGATCAAAGTATACAAGACGTTCGCAGGTCTGGTAGGATTAGTAATCCTCCTGAGAGATATGGGTTTCTCATAGATGGTTGCTATGTGGTTGATTTGGATGAACCAACAAACTACCAAGATGCTTTATTAAGGATTGATAAGGATAAATGGAAGGAAGCCATGAACGCTGAGATGCAATCCATGTATGACAACCAAGTTTGGGAACTTGTTGAACAACCTACTGGCTCAAGGCTAGTTGATTGTAAATGGCTTTTCAAAATGAAAACCGACATACATGGAAACTTGGATACATATAAACCTAGACTTGTAGCAAAAGGTTTCACTCAAACTCAAGGGGATGACTATGATGAAACTTTTTCGCCTGTGGCAATGCAAAAGTCTATTAGGATATTACTTGCCATTGCTGCTCATTATGATTATGAAATATGGCAAATGGATGTCAAGACCGCTTTCCTAAATGGACATCTTGAGGAAGATGTCTATATGGTTCAGCCTGAAGGTTTTGTTGATCCGAAGTTGTAGTGACCCGAACTTTTCCATGTTTATATATATATTAAATGAAATTGTTATTTACATGATTAAGTGTTTCCAACATGTTAACCAATCAAACTTGTTAAGACTTGATTAATTGAAATAGGTTTCATATAGACAATTGACCACCCAAGTTGACCGGTGGTTCACGAACGTTAAAACTTGTAAAAACTATACGATGACATATATATGGTTATATATATATAGTTAACATGATTTTATTATAAGTATGTATCTCATTAGGTATTTTAACAATGAGTTATATACATAAAAATGAGACTATTAATTTAAGAAACTCGAAAACGATATATATAACGATTATCGTTATAACAACGTCTTACTAGGTACATATGAATCATATTAAGATATTGATACATTTGGTTAATTATGTTAAATGATAAGTAAATATATTATTAAGTGTATTAACAATGAAATACATATGTAAAAATAAGACTACTAACTTAATGATTTCGAAACGAGACATATATGTAACGATTATCGTTGTAACGACATTTAACTGTATATATATCATACTAAGATATATTATATATCATAATATCATGATAATATAACAATTTAACATCTCATTTGTTATAATAAACAATGGGTTAACAACATTCAACAAGATCGTTAACCTAAAGGTTTCAAAACAACATTTACATGTAACGACTAACGATGACCTAACGACTCAGTTAAAATGTATATAAATGTAGTGTTTTAATATGTATTCATACACTTTTGAAAGACTTCAAGACACTTATCAAAATACTTCTACTTAACAAAAATGCTTACAATTACATCCTCGTTCAGTTTCATCAATAATTCTACTCGTATGCACCCGTATTCGTACTCGTACAATACACAGCTTTTAGATGTATGTACTATTGGTATATACACTCCAATGATCAGCTCTTAGCAGCCCATGTGAGTCACCTAACACATGTGGGAACCATCATTTGGCAACTAGCATGAAATATCTCATAAAATTACAAAAATATGAGTAATCATTCATGACTTATTTACATGAAAACAAAATTACATATCCTTTATATCTAATCCATACACCAACGACCAAAAACACCTACAAACACTTTAATTCTTCAATTTTCTTCATCTAATTGATCTCTCTCAAGTTCTATCTTCAAGTTCTAAGTGTTCTTCATAAATTCCAAAAGTTCTAGTTTCATAAAATCAAGAATACTTTCAAGATTGCAAGTTTACTTCCAAGTTTTCTAAATCCATTCCAAGTAATCATCCAAGATCAAGAAACCTTTGTTACTTACAGTAGGTTATCTTTCTAATACAAGGTAATAATCATATTCAAACTTTAATTCAATTTCTATAACTATTACAATCTTATTTCGAGTGGAAATCTTACTTGAAATTGTTTTCGTGTCATGATTCTGCTTCAAGAACTTTCAAGCCATCCAAGGATCCTTTGAAGCTAGATCTATTTTTTTCATTTCCAGTAGGTTTATCCAAGGAACTTGAGGTAGTAATGATGTTCATAACATCATTCGATTCATACATATAAAGCTATCTTATTCGAAGGTTTAAACTTGTAATCACTAGAACATAGTTTAGTTAATTCTAAACTTGTTCGCAAATAAAAGTTAATCCTTCTAACTTGACTTTTAAAATCAACTAAACACATGTTCTATATCTATATGATATGCTAACTTAATGATTTAAAACCTGGAAACACGAAAAACACCGTAAAACCGGATTTACGCCGTCGTAGTAACACCGCGGGCTGTTTTGGGTTAGTTAATTAAAAACTATGATAAACTTTGATTTAAAAGTTGTTATTCTGGGAAAATGATTTTTATTATGAACATGAAACTATATCCAAAAATTATGGTTAAACTCAAAGTGGAAGTATGTTTTCTAAAATGGTCATCTAGACGTCGTTCTTTCGACTGAAATGACTACCTTTACAAAAATGACTTGTAACTTATTTTTCCGACTATAAACCAATACTTTTTCTGTTTAGATTCATAAAATAGAGTTCAATATGAAACCATAGCAATTTGATTCACTCAAAACGGATTTAAAATGAAGAAGTTATGGGTAAAACAAGATTGGATAATTTTTCTCATTTTAGCTACGTGAAAATTGGTAACAAATCTATTCCAACCATAACTTAATCAACTTGTATTGTATATTATGTAATCTTGAGATACCATAGACACGTATACAATGTTTCGACCTATCATGTCGACACATCTATATATATTTCGGAACAACCATAGACACTCTATATGTGAATGTTGGAGTTAGCTATACAGGGTTGAGCTTGATTCCAAAATATATATAGTTTGAGTTGTGATCAATACTGAGATACGTATACACTGGGTCGTGGATTGATTCAAGATAATATTTATCGATTTATTTCTGTACATCTAACTGTGGACAACTAGTTGTAGGTTACTAACGAGGACATCTGACTTAATAAACTTAAAACATCAAAATATATTAAAAGTGTTGTAAATATATTTTGAACATACTTTGATATATATGTATATATTGTTATAGGTTCGTGAATCAACCAGTGGCCAAGTCTTACTTCTCGACGAAGTAAAAATCTGTGAAAGTGAGTTATAGTCCCACTTTTAAAATCTAATATTTTTGGGATGAGAATACATGCAGGTTTTATAAATGATTTACAAAATAGACACAAGTACGTGAAACAACATTCTATGGTTGAATTATCGAAATCGAATATGCCCCTTTTTATTAAGTCTGGTAATCTAAGAATTAGGGAACAGACACCCTAATTGACGCGAATCCTAAAGATAGATCTATTGGGCCTAACAAACCCCATCCAAAGTACCGGATGCTTTAGTACTTCGAAATTTATATCATATCCGAAGGGTGTCCCGGAATGATGGGGATATTCTTATATATGCATCTTGTTAATGTCGGTTACCAGGTGTTCACCATATGAATGATTTTTATCTCTATGTATGGGATGTGTATTGAAATATGAAATCTTGTGGTCTATTGTTACGATTTGATATATATAGGTTAAACCTATAACTCACCAACATTTTTGTTGACGTTTAAAGCATGTTTATTCTCAGGTGAATACTAAGAGCTTCCGCTGTTGCATACTAAAATAAGGACAAGATTTGGAGTCCATGTTTGTATGATATTATGTAAAAACTGCATTCAAGAAACTGATTACGATGTAACATATTTGTATTGTAAACCATTATGTAATGGTCGTGTGTAAACAGGATATTTTAGATTATCATTATTTGATAATCTACGTAAAGCTTTTAAACCTTTATTTATGAAATAAAGGTTATGGTTTGTTTTAAAAATGAATGCAGTCTTTGAAAAACATCTCATATAGAGGTCAAAACCTCGCAACGAAATCAATTAATATGGAACGTTTTTAATCAATAAGAACGGGACATTTCAGAAGTGTCCTAAAAAGGTATGCAAGTTAAAGAAGTCAATCTACGGATTGAAACAAGCATCTAGAATGTGAAATCATCGTTTTAATGAGGAGGCCAAGAAATTTGGCTTCATTAAAAATGGTGATTAAGCTTGTGTATACAAGAAAGCTAGTGGGAGCACTATCATGTTCCTAGTATTATATGTGGATGATATATTATTATTTGGGAACGATATTCCGGCAATGCAAGGTGTTAAAACTTGGTTAAGTTAATGCTTCTCCATTAAGGATCTGGGAGAAGCACAATACGTTTTGGGGATTGGGATCTACAGGGATAGATCCAAGAAACTGATAGGTTTGAATCAAAGTGCATACATTAAAAAGATCTTGAAAAGGTTCAAGATGGAGAACTCTAAGAAAGGTTTGGTACCTATTCAAAAGGGAACACTTCTCAGTTCATCTCAGTGCCCCACCACGAAAGATGAACAGGAGAGAATGAAGAAAGTCCCATATGCGTCTGCCATTGGGTCAATCATGTATGCAATGATATGCACAAGACCGGATGTGTCATGCGCTCTAAGCCTGATAAGTAGATACCAGAATAACCCAGGAAATAGTCATTGGATTGCTGTCAAAAGTATATTGAAATACCTTAGGAGGACTAAGGATATGTTTCTAATATATGGGTCTGGTGAGGAGGAACTCGCTGTAAAAGGTTACATGGACGCGAGTTTCCAGACTGATCGAGAAGATTCTCGATCACAATCAAGTTACGTCTTCACATTAAATGGAGGTACGGTCTCTTGGAAGAGTTCAAAACAAGATGTTGTTACATTATCCACTACAGAGTCGGAGTACATTGCCGCCTCATTGGCAGCACAGGAAGCTGCATGGATGAAGAAATTCATCGACGACTTAGGAGTAGTCCCTTCCATTCAGGACCCTCTTGAGATCTTTTGTGACAACGAGGGTGCGATTGCTCAAATCAAGGAACCTCGTGCTCACCAAAAGACCCGTCACATTGAGTGAAGATTCAACTACATAAGGGATGAAGTTGAAAAGGGAAAGATATGTATTCGCAAAGTTCACACAGATCTTAATATAGTGGATCCTCTCACGAAGCTCTTACATGGAACAAAACATACTGGACATGTATGTGCATTAGGGCTTCGATATTCTAGTGATTGGTCATGATCTGTTTTAAGTATTGTAACGGAACGAAATTGTTCAAACTCATTAATATAATTATGGTATTAATTTATTTTGAGTCATGTTCCTATTTTGCATATTTTATCCATGAATACGCAATTATCCTAAATTCTGTAGTCGATCACATTTGTGGGAACAAGTGTGAGGTATAAACTATTACGAACTTGGATTGGTATACATTCACGGACTGAATGTGGGGCAAGGTTGCAACCAAGGTTCATAGATATTTGTGGGATACAAATATTGGAAGACCCGCTCTCAAGACTTACTGTATGGAGCCTTTGTGGTTGATCACATGTAATCTTGAGTAAAGGCGAATATCATTGTATCCTCTGACCTGAGATACATATTGGGTTTGAATATTCACCATGTATTGTGCCTTGATTCTTTCCTTCGCTATTCTGAAATATGGTAGCTCATAAGGAAGAGCTCAGGTATAATGCAAAGTGTATATTTAGGACATATGTAATCAAGATGGAATTTGTCCCTCTTATTCGTTAAGAGTCAGATGTCTAAGGCCTGATAAAGTTAAATCTATAAGAGAGTGATCACTCCATGTCTCTTGGATTTAACATGACATCTAGGACGAAAGGAAATAATGAAATATTCACCTATTCATATGAAAGGACCCGTTCATATATGTTATAAATGATTCACAATAGTTGATTACATTGCGAGGTATTTGACCTCTATATGATACATTTTACAAACATTGCATTCGTTTTTAAAAGACAATCTTTCTTTACATCAAAAATTGACAGGCATGCATACCATTTCATAATATCCACTATCCAACTATAAATTGATTTAATAATAATCTTTGATGAACTCAATGACTCGAATGCAACGTTCTTCAAAATATGCTATGAAAGACTCCAAGTAATATCTTTAAAATGAGCAAATGCACAGCGGAAGATTTCTTTAACACCTGAGAATAAACATGCTTTAAAGTGTCAACCAAAAGGTTGGTGAGTTCATTAGTTTATCATAATCATTTATTTCCATCATTTTAATAGACCACAAGAATTTCATTTCCAGTTCTCATAAATATACGTCCCATGCATAGAGACAAAAAATAATCATTCATATGGTGAACACCTGGTAACCGACATAAACTAGATACAGATAAGAATATCCCCTATCATTCCAGGATCCTCCTTCGGACATGATATAATTTCGAAGTACTAAAGCATCCGGTACTTTGGATGGGGTTTGTTAGGCCCAATAGATCTATCTTTAGGATTCGCGTCAATTAGGGTGTCTGTTCCCTAATTCTTAGATTACCAGACTTAATAAAAAGGGGCATATTCGACTTCGATAATTCAACCATATAATGTAGTTTCGATTACTTGTGTCTATTTCGTAAAACATTTATAAAAATTGCGCATGTATTCTCAGCCCAAAAATATAAAGGGTAAAAAGGCAAATGAAACTCACCATACTGTATTTCGTAGTAAAAATACATATAACATCATTGAACAAGTGCAAGGTTGGCCTCGGATTCACGAACCTAAATTAATTATATATATTTATGTGTTGGTCAATATTTGTCTAACAAATTAGGTCAAGTCATAGTGTACCACAATCCTAATGCTCGAGACTAATATGCAAAAGTCAACAAAAGTAAATTTGACTCAAAATAATTTCCAAAAATCTATACATGATTAATATATAGTTTAAATATCGTCGTTTTATATTTTTAAATATTTTTAAAAGATTTATTAGAGTAAATAATATAATTTATTTATTAATAAATAAAATTTTATATTATATTTATATAATAAAATATGCTTTTATATATATTAAGTAATAAAATTTATAGGGTTCATTTAATATTATAAAGATAATATGATAGGTATTATTAAAGTAAGTTATTACACGTAGTAAAATATGTTTGTATCAAATATTTATTTGATAAAATAATATCTATAATGATAGTAAGTAAAGTTGTATTATTTTGTAATAATAATTATTATTATAAAAATATCAATATTTATAATTACTAAGATGACATTATGATAAAACGATAATTCTAATTATGATAACTTTAATATTTACGATAATTTTTAATATTATCTTTAAAATAATAATTCTATTTAAAATAATAATAATATTAATGATATTTTATAGTAACAATGACATTTCTATTAAAATGATAATTTTTGTTAAAATGATAGTTTTAATACTAGCGATAATTTTAATAATAATAGTAATGATAAAAATAATAAGAACGATAATTTTATCTAAATCAATATCTTATAATATTTTAATTTCATCATGATACTCTTACCCATTATTTCCTAATCGTTTCGTTTAATAGCTTTTAATCGTCTTTTATATCGTGTTCGTAATAATGATAATAATAGTAATCAAAATAATTAGGTGTTACAGATATTTATTTTAATTACACTAATATTAATAATGATAGTTACTATAACATTATTAACGATAATACTAATAATTATCTTAATGATAATTTAGTAATAATAATAATAACAATAACAATAACCATTTTTAAATAATGATATATATATTAATAATGATAATAATAATAATAATACCAATAATAATAATAATAATAATAATAATAATAATAATAATAATAATAATAATAATAATAATAATAATTGGATAATAATAATAATACTAATTATAACTTTAATGATAATAACGATAGTAATAATAAAAAAAATAACAATTTTTAATGATAAATCCTTTTAATGATAAAGATAATAATAATAATAATAATAATAAGATAAAACTAGAACGACGATAATAACTTAATAATAATAATACAAAAATTCGATGGACTATAACTTCAAATTCGTTCATCGAAATCATTCGATATCTAAATGAAAAGTTCTTAATTTTTCGCTAGCTTTCCAACGACATGCATATCTTATACCTTATCTCTGTCGCATATATAACTAATTCAGGATTCAACATAACCTAACTAAAGGCAATATCAAAAGTACAAACATGCATAATCCTATATACTCGAGCACTAGTCAGGGATACACTATTAGTATGTAAAAGTTAAATTATGAGTACTCACGTATCAATATTGAGATTCAATATTGCAGGAAAGGTACGTAGACGCAACGGAGATGATAAACACTATATTGATCTCACGAGCATACCCATGAACCATACCCAATCACCTCCATAGCTATAACCCATAATTTCCTTAATCCAATCCCACTCGAAAAACAATTTCGAAATCACTCGGACAGCACTCTGACGTAATATTTTATGTATACTAATAATATCTTGAAATAATACGGAGTAAATATATATATGTAAATCGATTGAGAGAGTTTAGAGAAAAATATTTTCAAGTTTCTTATGAAATAATGAAACCTATTGAATTCTATTTATAATAGATTTTTGAATTATTAAAGTGAATTATTAAAGTATGAATTATTAAAGTGAATTATTAAAGTATGAATTATTAAAGTGAATTATTAAAGTATGAATTATTAAAGTGAATTATTAAAGTATGAATTATTAAAGTGAATTATTAAAGTATGAATTATTAAAGTGAATTATTAAAGTTAAAGTAAAGTAAAAATAAAGTAAAGGTAAAGTTTAAGTATAGTAAAAGTATAAAACTATGTACGTATAATACGCGTATAAATATATATAATATTAATTTAAATCGTTATATATATTTAATAAAATAAAATATAAATATCGTTATCTTTATCATACTGGTTAAGTAATGAGTTGTCAAAAGTGGTTCTAGATATTTATAAAAGTTATATACGTTTTAATAATAAAGTTCTTTTTAAACTGAAAACGTTTTTGTACGTTTGAAACTAAATCAAATAAATATAATAATTTTGTTTTCCAAAACCAAATATATTTTTAAGAATCATTTTGTTTAAAGGTTAAAATAATGGAAATCGTTATATCATAAAATATTTTAGAAAAGTAGAATCATATATATTCATAATAGGTTTTAAGTTTTTAAATTACAGTTTGTTGGTGAAGCATGGGATAAAGTTCAAAGATTAAATAAACGTATGAAATCATCTTAATGAAAAATGTCGAGTTACATAACTTGTCGATATCCAACATCTAAGTTATTTACACTTCACGTTCTTACTTATAAATCACTTTACCATTTTCCGAATGTTGTCAAAAAGAATAGATTTCTTAAATCACAGTGGACCTCATAACATAGACCCGTAATCATATCATAATGTATCTGATAAATCAATCATTTGATATTATCTTCTAATTCCATCGATAAACATATTGAAACAAATACGTTCATGTAAAGTATTATACGTTTAATACTTTATTAATATTCTCAAGTTATAATATATATATACATATTTATTTATATATAACGGTTCGTGAATCGTCGGAATTTGGTCGAGGTTATAATGAATGTATGAACACAATTTAAAATTCTTGAGATTTAACTTAACAAACTTTGCTTATCGTGTTGGAATAATATAAAGATAAAGTTTAAATTTGGTTAGAAATTTCCGGGTTATCACAGTACCTACCCGTTAAAGAAATTTCGTCCCGAAATTTGAGTGGAAAGGTCGTGAATGATAATAAGTATGTTTTCATGATGCATACAGGCTGAAAATTAGAGTTTTATTATCAGCGAATAATTTGGATAAACAATCCATTTATATGAAGAGTACAAATGAAGCTAACATAGAAGAGTGAAAGGAGTAAGTGTAGATTCATCTTATCATTTGACGTAGATATGATTGATTTCTAGATTTCAAGGAATTTGAAGAAAATCTTTGTAATAAGATTTGATTCTCCGATAACAAAAGGAATTAGGATCCGCTTTAAATGCGATCGTCCATTTTAATTGTTCTGTCGGAGATTTTCTTATAAATTCACCTCCTTCATTTTCTTACAACTCACACCTTCTGTTGATGCATTTTATGCAAGTCCCTAGACATCTACCCACGTCCATTGCAGGTACAACAGTTTACAGGCCACCATGATCGTTCGTTATTATCCTATCCGTGTTTGTATGTGGTTACAGCAACTGCAGGAACGAGATTTGTATGTTTGACTATGTTAGACTTAGTCAGACGTCCGAGTGAAGCCTTACTCATACGTCTGACAGGCTCATACGCACGGTTGATGCTGAGCTAAGTCACAATTACAACCTAAATGAGAAGACACGAGTGAGTGATCACCCGTACGGCTGATGAAGCCAACTCGTATGTGTGATGGATGAATCGTACGGGTGAGTCAACAGCAGGGGTATATAAAGTCTTATGTTCTTCATTTTAGGTTAAGCCTCTCATTTGTTACACACACTCAGATCTGGTGAGCTCCTCCGATTCTCTCTCAACCCAAATCACCCAGGTGGTGAATAATAGCTCTAGGTGTTGATCTAATCACACTTGATTTAGTTGTGGTATGACTAAATTAATCCCAAAAAGCTTAACCTATTCACTAGAGGGTTTGATTCACTTATTCCGTCATTGTGTGAGTTAAATCTGTTGATTTCTAAGTTCCTAGTCATGTTTCATCACCTTCTATTCTTTTCCCCTCAACTCATATTTTAAAGTTTGCATCAATATGCTCCATCCAGTTCTGATTCTCGATATACTTATAACTTTCATATCGATCATTCTTCTTTTTCATCTACCGCCGGAAGAATCTATTTACTTCTACTATACTCTTGGATTTATAGTGTTTCTAGTTCTCCCGTGTCTTCATATTGCTATATGCATCGATATATATGGTTTATAATTTTTGGTTTGTCGTTGGGCTTTATATCTTCCCTTATATTTCAAAGTCTCTGTTTCTATCTTCTATAATCATTGTCATCCACAGTTAATGCTCTCTTTTATTTGCTGCAATTTATACCCCAATTTCTATTTCGGAGTTTTGTCCTTTCGTTTCTTCTTCTTGCGATTAAGCACCGCTTGTAATGGTCCAGAATTCACAGATATGAATTTCGGAATGAACATTGTTAATGTTCTAGGAAGGAAATTGTGATAGCACGATCTTGACTTGTCAAATTACTAGAATACCTTGAAAAAGGCCGAATCATCAAGAAATATTTTCTTGATATTTTAGAGGTTAAATAGAATACAAGAGTCGTATAACATGGCACATGATGATGTTATGATCTGTGAATCATCACGTTCCATTTAGAAACTCAGCATGAATTACTGTAATATAATCACGTTGATCAAGTGTCATTAGATTATACTAACTCATGCTTCAGTTTCCAACACTACTTCAAAAACATTCATATTTTAAACTCAAAGGTTTACAGAGTATAGGAACTAAACAGTTTCCTTTTTGATGTAATATAGATAGCGCAAAGAGATAAGTGATTCCAGATAAGAATAGTTATGGAAATATCTTCAAAAATATGGAGGATATTTATAATGAAAGATACGATGATATCTTAGAATTTCTAATATCAGAGGATGATGAAGAATATTGTCTGTAAGGGTTTAGTGTCAGGAGCAAGGTATTCGTTAATGACTTCAGCAGACACTGAATCATTTGGTGTAACGACCCGCACTTTTCCGATCGTTCTATACTTATGAGATTAATATTTACATAAATTAAACCTTACCAACATGATAAGCAATCCAAATTGTTGAGACTTATGTTTTTGAAAAGAGTTTTACACAACGTTTGACCGTCTAGTTTGACCGATGATATCACGAACTATATAACATACGATAATTATACGTTTATGTATATATATGTATTTATATATATTTAACATGATCTAAGGATGTTTAACATCTCATTGGGTACTAATAACAATGAGTTATAAGTATATTTTGAAACTACTAACTTAAGTTTTCAAAACGATAACTATACGTAACGTTCTTCGACATAAATACTTATAACCTATAATACTTATACATGCATCGTATAGATATGTATTTTATCACTTTTAAAGGGCTTACATACATAAAACAATATAAGTATATTTACAAAAGATAGCTATATTTGAATCCTCGTTCCGTTTTCTCAAAGATTTCTACACGTATATCTAGGGTATATGTACCCGTATCATACGCAGCTTCTAGATGTATTTACTATTGGTATATACCAATAAAAATCTGCTCCTTAGCAGCCTTAAATGATTAAGAAACATGTGGAACCAACCATTTGTCAAGTAGCATGAATTATTTAGCAAGAAAACAAAGTTAGGTATCTTTTTTTTCCTTTATAACCTAAAAACGTTTTTATGCATGCACACCATTTCTTCACCCCATTTTCTCATACTTACACTCCCATTTCTCTCTCAAAATACTCTTAACTTCATACTTGATCATCTCCAAGCATTTTCCCCATCATTTAGCTTCAAAAACATCACTTAATCACCATAAGAAAACCCTTACAAAAACACTTCAAGAATCCTTCCAAGAACACAAACTTACTTCCAATCTTTCATCCAATTCCATCACCCTTTTAGTTCTAGGTTCTTACTCCTCTTTTACAGCAACCTTGTCCAAGGAACTTGAGGTAGTAACTATGTTCATAACCTTATTCGATTCATATATATATAGCTATCTTATTTTGTGGTATAAAATTTTAACAACAAGAACATAGTTTGAATGTTTTCAAACTTGTTTGCAAACTAAATAGATCCTTCTAACTTAACTTTTAAAATACTCCAAGACCTGTAATATAACTTAAATATATGCTAATTTAACAAGGTATAACTTGGTTTTTCAAAGATTATCTTAAAAACTGTTTTTACGACGTCGGAGTGCCACCGGGGGCTGTTTTGGGTTGGATAATTAAAAACCATCTTAAACTTTGAATTGGAGGTTTATTTTCTGGAAAAATGATTTTTACTATGAATATGATAACACATAAAAATTTCATGATTTAACTCAAAGTATAAGTATTTTTAGAAAAATAATCATTTAAGGTTGTTTACATAAAGGAAAATGTTTAACTTCATAAGTTTCACTAAAGTTTCACCTATGCCGTGTGATTTTGAATACAAACCAAGGTATTTTCAGTTCATAGTCTTAAAGAGGAACTCGATCCAAGGAGATGGCAAGTTGAATCAACGAAAACGGATTTGTAACGAAGAAACTATGACCGAAACAAAATTGGTTATCCAAGACTTGTTTAACTTCGGGATTAATTGGGAAAAATTAAATAAAATCACATCTTTCTAAGATAACATGATATTTTATATATATGTACTTATAATTCAATTTTATATGGTTCAGGATCACCCGTAAATAATACGAGAAGATTAATCATAAGATCCCATGTTTGTACGCAACACGTCATTTGACAACACCGGTACTTTATGTACGCAACACGTCATTTGACAACACCGGTACCGTGGGTCAAGATTAATCTCGACCAATACATATACGATGGGGTTTTATTTATTTCATTGGGGGTTTTATTTATTTCATTGCGGGTATATTAAACATCTACAAATGAACCATTAAAATTGAATTACTAACAACGAAATGCTAACTACGGACTAAGGAATTATTCAAAGTATTAAAAGTATAACAAGTATATATATGAGACGTTTGTTTAAAAAGAAAAGGTATTGATATATTATATATGGATAGGTTCGTGATATCAACCGGAAGACCAAGTCAAAAATATATATATCTTCAAGACGAACGTGAGTATATAGTCCCACTTTTAAACTCTAAATATTTCGGGATGAGAATACATGTATTTTATGTTTTACGTTATGGACACAAGTAACTGAAAAATATATTCTACGTTGAGTTGTACCACTGGCATACTTCCCTGTAGCTTGGTAACTGTTATTTACAGCGGTATTGTAAACGCGAATCCTGTTGATAGATCTATCGGGCCTGACAACCCCAACCGGACTGGACGACCAGTATTCAACGGTTGCACAGTACTTCGTTTCGTGACTACACTTGGTACGGTGTAGTAAGATTTCATAATAAAGGGAATATGCGACGTGATTAAATGTTAAGTATGGTTACCAAGTGCTCAACCACTTAGAATATTTTTATTAAACTGTTTATATACGAAATCTTGTGGTCTATATATATATATTGCTGCCGGCATTAAACCTATATCTCACCAACTTTATGTTGACCTTTTAAAACATGTCTATTCTCAGGTGATTACTAAAGCTTCCGCTGCATTATGTTGAATTTGAGCAGGATCTTGCGTACGCATATTTGTGTCAAAAATAAAACTGCATACCCAAGGATTTGTGTTGTAAAATATGCTCGAAATCGTGTTGTTATCATTATATGTAAAGTTTGTAAGTCGAAGATTATCGCTAAACGATAATCATCTTTTTATTGTCTAAAGCTTGTAACAAAAATAATGGTTATGGTTTGTAATGTATAATATATGCAGTTTCTCTTTTAAAAATGTCGCATATAGAGGTCAATACCTCGCAATGAAATCATACGTTATCTAACACGTTCTTATGGTTAAGGACGGGTTATGACATGTGGTATCAGAGCGGTGGTCTTAGTGAACCAGGTTTGCATTAGTGTGTCTAACCGATAAGTCGTTAGGATACATTAGTAAGTCTGGACTTTGACCGGGTCTGATTTAAAAACCATTGCTTATCATTGTTGGTTAAAATTTATATGTAAATATTATGTAGTACTAATGGGTTAGTTGTTGTATGATAGATGTCGGGCTCAAAACTTGTTATCACATTCAGCGACTCCGAACCAGAATCTTCAGATGGTGTTCCAGTCATTAACCTATCCGATGACGAAAATGATATCTTTGGGGAAGACTCACAAATTCCGGATGAACCAACTATAGAGAACCCGGAAAGTGAACCCGAGGAGGAAAGTGAACCCGAGGAGGAAAGTGAACCCGAGGAAGAAATACAGGAAATTACAAAAGACGAGTTCGAACTAGGAAAGAAACGAAAGGCTAATGAATTAGAAAATTCAAATCCCGAGTTTAGTAAGGATGATGTGGCACCAACTCCACTAGACACTACCACCCCTATTCCCGCTATTCCTATTCGTGCTGTCCCGGCATCCAGTTCTTCAGCCCCACAGCCAAAATATAGGCAGACAGCTAGGATAAGCGTTAGGCCATTCCTTGAACCTAAACGTCCTAGAAAATAGACCAAACGATGCGCTGCCGTATTAAACCATGGGATCATATAATGTTTTGTATAATATTATTAGTGTGGTTTGCTTAATGTTCGATGTAAGATAAGCATATGTAAAATAGTGAAGTGTGAAATGCAATAATTTTCCATGGTTAAGTATTATTTAGATGGTAGTAATTGATTCTGTACTAAGCTATTAAGTATGGACATTAACGGGTAGGTACTACCCTAGATATAATTATAAAACGCTAATAAGAAGAAAAGGCTTTTATAATAATACCTGGTTCATATTATTAATAAGCTATAATGTACTGTAAATATACACTACATCTATAATATTCCATGTGAATAATTATTTTCTTTTCATTCTTATAGAAGAATATGGCGCGATTGAACCGAATGACGGAACAAGAAATCCAGGAACTCATCAATCAACGAGTGAACGACAGAATGTTATGGGTCGAGGCTGCAAGAGGTGCTGCAGTTAACCCAAATCCTCGTGTGGGGTGCACTTACAAAACTTTTCAAGCTTGCAAGCCCTCATCATTCAGTGGAACAGAAGGACCGATCGGTTTAACCCGATGGATAGAAAAGATGGAGACTGTGTTTAAAATCAGTGGTTGTGTTGAAAAGGACATGACCAAGTATGCATCATGCACTTTACAAGATAGTGCACTCACGTGGTGGAAAAATTATGTGAAGGCTGTAGGAGGAGATGTAGCTTATGATACTCCATGGGAAGAATTCAAAACAATGTTAATCAACGAATATTGTCCAAGGAACGAGGTTAGGAAGTTGGAAGATGAATTACGAAGTCTGAAGGTTGTTGGTACTGAAATCACCAACTACAATCAGCGATTCATGGAATTAGTTTTGCTATGTCCTGAATTGGTTCCAACCGAAGAACGGAAGATTGAAATGTACAAAGATGGTTTGCCCAAAAAGGTCAAGGCAAACGTTACAGCATCGAAACCTAAGACAATTCATGAAGCTATAACCATGGCAAACGAGCTAATGGATCAGGTCATCATGGATAAGAAAGTATCCAATACTGATGTGAAGGTATCAGGTAACAAAAGAAAGTGGAATGGAAATTATGATCGAGGTAACCAACAACAATCTTTTAAGAAACAAGAAATCACGCAAGGTGCGGGTAGTGGTTTAAGCTTTGGTTATAAAGGACAAAATCCTTTATGCAACCGATGCCACAAACATCACTCTGGTTACTGTAATGTGGTATGCAACAAATGTAATCGAAAGGGTCATCTTGCTGAAGATTGTAGGGCTCTCGTTATAAATACAAATAGTACCAAGACTCCTGCCACCAATGCAAATAGAACTGCTTTGGCTACCATTACTTGTTATGGGTGTGGAAAACAAGGTCACTATAAGAGCCAGTGCCCGAATCCAGAGAAGAATATCGGATCTGCACGTGGGAGAGCATTTGTTATTAATGCTAGAGAGGCATGTGAAGACCCGGAGCTTGTTACGGGTACGTTTACCATTAATAACTTATCCGCATCTATTATATTTGATACTGGTGCTGATAGAAGTTACGTGTGTAGAGACTTTCACACTAAATTGAATTGTTCATCATTACCTCTAGATGCTAAGTACATGATTGAGTTAGCTAATGGTAAACTAATTAAAGCCGATAAAATTTGCCGTGATTGTAAAATAAATTTAGCCGGAGAAACATTTAAGATTGATTTGATACCCGTAGAATTAGGAAGTTTTGATGTAATAGTCGGCATGGACTGGATGTCCAAAATAGGAGCTGAAGTTGTGTGCGCCAAGAAGGCAATTCGCATTCCTCGTAAGAATAAAACGCCAGTAATGATTTATGGAGAGAAGGGTAACTCAAAGCTAAAACTCATTAGTTATTTGAAAGCTCAAAAGTGCTTGAAGAAAGGGTGCTATGCTATCTTAGCACATGTTAATAAAGTCGAAAAGAAAGAAAAAGAGAAGTGCATCAATGACGTGCCTGTGGCAAGAGATTTTCCTGAAGTATTTCCGGAAGAGTTGCCGGGATTACCTCCATTTAGATCTGTAGAATTTCAAATAGATCTTGTACCAGGAGCTGCACCGGTTGCCCGTGCTCCATATAGACTTGCACCGTCCGAGTTAAAAGAACTTCAGAGTCAGTTAAAAGAATTACTGGATCGTGGATTCATACGACCAAGTACTTCACCGTGGGGAGCTCCAATTTTATTCGTCAAGAAGAAAGACGGATCTTTCCGAATGTGTATAGATTATCGTGAATTAAATAAGTTAACTATCAAGAATCGGTATCCACTACCGAGAATTGACGACTTATTTGATCAACTCCAAGGATCATGTGTGTACTCGAAAATTGACCTAAGATCGGGCTATCATCAATTACGTGTCAAAGAAGAAGATATACCGAAAACTGCTTTTCGGACACGTTATGGTCATTACGAATTTTTGGTCATGCCGTTTGGGTTGACAAATGCGCCAGCTGTATTCATGGACCTCATGAATCGAGTTTGTAGTCCATATTTAGATAAGTTTGTTATCGTTTTCATTGATGATATTCTTATCTATTCCAAGAGTGAGCAAGAGCATGAGCAGCATTTAAGGTTGATATTAGAGTTGTTAAGAAAAGAACAGCTATATGCTAAATTTTCTAAATGTGCTTTCTGGTTGAAAGAAGTGCAATTTCTTGGCCACGTTGTTAGTAGCAAAGGAATTCAGGTTGATCCAGCAAAAATTGAAGCCATTGAAAAATGGGAGACTCCTAAGACACCAATGCAGATACGCCAATTTTTGGGTTTAGCCGGTTATTATAGAAGGTTTATTCAAGATTTTTCCCGAATAGCTAAGCCGTTGACAGCATTAACGCAAAAAGGGAAGAAATACGAATGGACCTCGGAGCAGGAGAACGCATTTCAATTACTGAAGAAGAAGTTAACTACGGCGCCTATTTTATCGTTACCAGAAGGGAACGATGATTTTGAAATATATTGTGACGCTTCACGACAAGGTTTTGGTTGCGTTCTTATGCAACGGAAGAGAGTTATTGCATATGCATCCCGACAATTGAAGATTCACGAGCGGAATTATACGACGCATGATCTAGAATTGGGAGCAGTTGTGTTTGCATTGAAGATGTGGAGACACTACTTGTATGGGGTTAAATTCACTGTGTTTACTGATCATAAAAGCCTTCAACATATTTTTGATCAGAAACAATTGAACATGAGGCAACGTAGGTGGGTCGAGTTAATAAACGACTATGATTGTGAAATTCGCTATCATTCCGGGAAAGCGAACGTAGTGGCCGATGCTCTAAGCAGAAAGGAACGAGAACCAATCCGAGTTCGAGCAATGAACATAAAAATTCGCATGAATCTCAACTCACAAATCAAAGAGGTTCAACAAGAAGCACTCAATAAAGAAAACATAAGAAATGAAATAATGAAGAAGTATGAGAAGCAACTCGTTATACGGGAAGACGGAATTCGATATTTTGCAAATCGTATTTGGGTACCGAAGTTGGGTGGATTAAGGAAGTTGATATTGAACGAGGCACATAAGACAAGATACTCGATACATCCTGGAGTTGGAAAGATGTATCAAGATCTTAAGACACATTATTGGTGGCCTAACTTAAAGACAGACGTTGCAACATATGTTGGGGAGTGTTTAACTTGTTCCAAGGTCAAGGTAGAACACCAGAAACCATCAGGGTTACTTCAACAACCAGAAATCCCAGAATGGAAATGGGATGGTATTACCATGGATTTCATCACGAAGTTACCAAAGACTGCCTGGGGTTACGACACCATTTGGGTGATTGTTGATCGTCTCACCAAGTCTGCACATTTCTTGCCTATAAAGGAAACGGATAGAATGGAGAAACTATTACGATTGTATATAAAGGAAGTTGTTTCAAGGCATGGAATACCTATTTCCATTATATCTGATCGTGATAGAAGATTTACCTCAAAGTTCTGGCAATCACTACAGGAGGCACTAGGAACTCGTTTAGATATGAGTACCGCATATCATCCGCAAACCGACGGGCAGAGTGAAAGAACGATTCAGACTCTTGAAGACATGCTCAGGGCATGTGTGATCGATTTTGGAAACGGATGGGATAAGTATCTACCGTTAGCAGAATTTTCGTATAATAATAGTTATCATGCAAGCATTAAAGCTGCACCATTCGAAGCATTGTATGGAAGGAAGTGTAGATCTCCTATCTGTTGGAATGAAGTAGGAGATCGACAATTAACTGGTCCCGAGATCATACACGAAACGACTGAGAAGATAGTACAAATCAAGGAGAGATTGAAAACAGCCCGAAGTCGCCAAAAGAGCTACGCCGATGTCCGAAGGAAACCATTAGAGTTTCAGATTGGGGACATGGTTATGCTAAAGGTGTCACCTTGGAAAGGTGTAATACGTTTTGGTAAAAGAGGTAAACTGAACCCAAGATATGTAGGCCCGTTCAAGATCATCGAACGCGTTGGACCGGTAGCTTATCGACTCGAGTTACCGCAACAACTCGCCGGAGTACACAATACCTTTCACGTCTCAAACCTTAAGAAGTGTCTTGCAAAGGAAGACCTCACCATTCCTCTTGAAGAAATCCATGTCGATGAGAAACTACAATTCATCGAAGAACCAATCGAAATCATGGATCGTGAAGTTAAACAGCTCAAGCAGAGCAACATACCAATCGTTAAGGTTCGTTGGAATGCTCGAAGAGGTCCTGAGTTTACTTGGGAACGAGAGGATCAGATGAAACAAAAGTATCCACACTTGTTTCTCGATGACGCAAAATAGGTACAATTTTAAAATTTCGGGACGAAATTTATTTAACGGGTAGGTACTGTAACGACCCGCACTTTTCCGATCGTTCTATACTTATGAGATTAATATTTACATAAATTAAACCTTACCAACATGATAAGCAATCCAAATTGTTGAGACTTATGTTTTTGAAAAGAGTTTTACACAACGTTTGACCGTCTAGTTTGACCGATGATATCACGAACTATATAACATACGATAATTATACGTTTATGTATATATATGTATTTATATATATTTAACATGATCTAAGGATGTTTAACATCTCATTGGGTACTAATAACAATGAGTTATAAGTATATTTTGAAACTACTAACTTAAGTTTTCAAAACGATAACTATACGTAACGTTCTTCGACATAAATACTTATAACCTATAATACTTATACATGCATCGTATAGATATGTATTTTATCACTTTTAAAGGGCTTACATACATAAAACAATATAAGTATATTTACAAAAGATAGCTATATTTGAATCCTCGTTCCGTTTTCTCAAAGATTTCTACACGTATATCTAGGGTATATGTACCCGTATCATACGCAGCTTCTAGATGTATTTACTATTGGTATATACCAATAAAAATCTGCTCCTTAGCAGCCTTAAATGATTAAGAAACATGTGGAACCAACCATTTGTCAAGTAGCATGAATTATTTAGCAAGAAAACAAAGTTAGGTATCTTTTTTTTCCTTTATAACCTAAAAACGTTTTTATGCATGCACACCATTTCTTCACCCCATTTTCTCATACTTACACTCCCATTTCTCTCTCAAAATACTCTTAACTTCATACTTGATCATCTCCAAGCATTTTCCCCATCATTTAGCTTCAAAAACATCACTTAATCACCATAAGAAAACCCTTACAAAAACACTTCAAGAATCCTTCCAAGAACACAAACTTACTTCCAATCTTTCATCCAATTCCATCACCCTTTTAGTTCTAGGTTCTTACTCCTCTTTTACAGCAACCTTGTCCAAGGAACTTGAGGTAGTAACTATGTTCATAACCTTATTCGATTCATATATATATAGCTATCTTATTTTGTGGTATAAAATTTTAACAACAAGAACATAGTTTGAATGTTTTCAAACTTGTTTGCAAACTAAATAGATCCTTCTAACTTAACTTTTAAAATACTCCAAGACCTGTAATATAACTTAAATATATGCTAATTTAACAAGGTATAACTTGGTTTTTCAAAGATTATCTTAAAAACTGTTTTTACGACGTCGGAGTGCCACCGGGGGCTGTTTTGGGTTGGATAATTAAAAACCATCTTAAACTTTGAATTGGAGGTTTATTTTCTGGAAAAATGATTTTTACTATGAATATGATAACACATAAAAATTTCATGATTTAACTCAAAGTATAAGTATTTTTAGAAAAATAATCATTTAAGGTTGTTTACATAAAGGAAAATGTTTAACTTCATAAGTTTCACTAAAGTTTCACCTATGCCGTGTGATTTTGAATACAAACCAAGGTATTTTCAGTTCATAGTCTTAAAGAGGAACTCGATCCAAGGAGATGGCAAGTTGAATCAACGAAAACGGATTTGTAACGAAGAAACTATGACCGAAACAAAATTGGTTATCCAAGACTTGTTTAACTTCGGGATTAATTGGGAAAAATTAAATAAAATCACATCTTTCTAAGATAACATGATATTTTATATATATGTACTTATAATTCAATTTTATATGGTTCAGGATCACCCGTAAATAATACGAGAAGATTAATCATAAGATCCCATGTTTGTACGCAACACGTCATTTGACAACACCGGTACTTTATGTACGCAACACGTCATTTGACAACACCGGTACCGTGGGTCAAGATTAATCTCGACCAATACATATACGATGGGGTTTTATTTATTTCATTGGGGGTTTTATTTATTTCATTGCGGGTATATTAAACATCTACAAATGAACCATTAAAATTGAATTACTAACAACGAAATGCTAACTACGGACTAAGGAATTATTCAAAGTATTAAAAGTATAACAAGTATATATATGAGACGTTTGTTTAAAAAGAAAAGGTATTGATATATTATATATGGATAGGTTCGTGATATCAACCGGAAGACCAAGTCAAAAATATATATATCTTCAAGACGAACGTGAGTATATAGTCCCACTTTTAAACTCTAAATATTTCGGGATGAGAATACATGTATTTTATGTTTTACGTTATGGACACAAGTAACTGAAAAATATATTCTACGTTGAGTTGTACCACTGGCATACTTCCCTGTAGCTTGGTAACTGTTATTTACAGCGGTATTGTAAACGCGAATCCTGTTGATAGATCTATCGGGCCTGACAACCCCAACCGGACTGGACGACCAGTATTCAACGGTTGCACAGTACTTCGTTTCGTGACTACACTTGGTACGGTGTAGTAAGATTTCATAATAAAGGGAATATGCGACGTGATTAAATGTTAAGTATGGTTACCAAGTGCTCAACCACTTAGAATATTTTTATTAAACTGTTTATATACGAAATCTTGTGGTCTATATATATATATATTGCTGCCGGCATTAAACCTATATCTCACCAACTTTATGTTGACCTTTTAAAACATGTCTATTCTCAGGTGATTACTAAAGCTTCCGCTGCATTATGTTGAATTTGAGCAGGATCTTGCGTACGCATATTTGTGTCAAAAATAAAACTGCATACCCAAGGATTTGTGTTGTAAAATATGCTCGAAATCGTGTTGTTATCATTATATGTAAAGTTTGTAAGTCGAAGATTATCGCTAAACGATAATCATCTTTTTATTGTCTAAAGCTTGTAACAAAAATAATGGTTATGGTTTGTAATGTATAATATATGCAGTTTCTCTTTTAAAAATGTCGCATATAGAGGTCAATACCTCGCAATGAAATCATACGTTATCTAACACGTTCTTATGGTTAAGGACGGGTTATGACATGTGGTATCAGAGCGGTGGTCTTAGCGAACCAGGTTTGCATTAGTGTGTCTAACCGATAAGTCGTTAGGATACATTAGTAAGTCTGGACTTTGACCGGGTCTGATTTAAAAACCATTGCTTATCATTGTTGGTTAAAATTTATATGTAAATATTATGTAGTACTAATGGGTTAGTTGTTGTATGATAGATGTCGGGCTCAAAACTTGTTATCACATTCAGCGACTCCGAACCAGAATCTTCAGATGGTGTTCCAGTCATTAACCTATCCGATGACGAAAATGATATCTTTGGGGAAGACTCACAAATTCCGGATGAACCAACTATAGAGAACCCGGAAAGTGAACCCGAGGAGGAAAGTGAACCCGAGGAGGAAAGTGAACCCGAGGAAGAAATACAGGAAATTACAAAAGACGAGTTCGAACTAGGAAAGAAACGAAAGGCTAATGAATTAGAAAATTCAAATCCCGAGTTTAGTAAGGATGATGTGGCACCAACTCCACTAGACACTACCACCCCTATTCCCGCTATTCCTATTCGTGCTGTCCCGGCATCCAGTTCTTCAGCCCCACAGCCAAAATATAGGCAGACAGCTAGGATAAGCGTTAGGCCATTCCTTGAACCTAAACGTCCTAGAAAATAGACCAAACGATGCGCTGCCGTATTAAACCATGGGATCATATAATGTTTTGTATAATATTATTAGTGTGGTTTGCTTAATGTTCGATGTAAGATAAGCATATGTAAAATAGTGAAGTGTGAAATGCAATAATTTTCCATGGTTAAGTATTATTTAGATGGTAGTAATTGATTCTGTACTAAGCTATTAAGTATGGACATTAACGGGTAGGTACTACCCTAGATATAATTATAAAACGCTAATAAGAAGAAAAGGCTTTTATAATAATACCTGGTTCATATTATTAATAAGCTATAATGTACTGTAAATATACACTACATCTATAATATTCCATGTGAATAATTATTTTCTTTTCATTCTTATAGAAGAATATGGCGCGATTGAACCGAATGACGGAACAAGAAATCCAGGAACTCATCAATCAACGAGTGAACGACAGAATGTTATGGGTCGAGGCTGCAAGAGGTGCTGCAGTTAACCCAAATCCTCGTGTGGGGTGCACTTACAAAACTTTTCAAGCTTGCAAGCCCTCATCATTCAGTGGAACAGAAGGACCGATCGGTTTAACCCGATGGATAGAAAAGATGGAGACTGTGTTTAAAATCAGTGGTTGTGTTGAAAAGGACATGACCAAGTATGCATCATGCACTTTACAAGATAGTGCACTCACGTGGTGGAAAAATTATGTGAAGGCTGTAGGAGGAGATGTAGCTTATGATACTCCATGGGAAGAATTCAAAACAATGTTAATCAACGAATATTGTCCAAGGAACGAGGTTAGGAAGTTGGAAGATGAATTACGAAGTCTGAAGGTTGTTGGTACTGAAATCACCAACTACAATCAGCGATTCATGGAATTAGTTTTGCTATGTCCTGAATTGGTTCCAACCGAAGAACGGAAGATTGAAATGTACAAAGATGGTTTGCCCAAAAAGGTCAAGGCAAACGTTACAGCATCGAAACCTAAGACAATTCATGAAGCTATAACCATGGCAAACGAGCTAATGGATCAGGTCATCATGGATAAGAAAGTATCCAATACTGATGTGAAGGTATCAGGTAACAAAAGAAAGTGGAATGGAAATTATGATCGAGGTAACCAACAACAATCTTTTAAGAAACAAGAAATCACGCAAGGTGCGGGTAGTGGTTTAAGCTTTGGTTATAAAGGACAAAATCCTTTATGCAACCGATGCCACAAACATCACTCTGGTTACTGTAATGTGGTATGCAACAAATGTAATCGAAAGGGTCATCTTGCTGAAGATTGTAGGGCTCTCGTTATAAATACAAATAGTACCAAGACTCCTGCCACCAATGCAAATAGAACTGCTTTGGCTACCATTACTTGTTATGGGTGTGGAAAACAAGGTCACTATAAGAGCCAGTGCCCGAATCCAGAGAAGAATATCGGATCTGCACGTGGGAGAGCATTTGTTATTAATGCTAGAGAGGCATGTGAAGACCCGGAGCTTGTTACGGGTACGTTTACCATTAATAACTTATCCGCATCTATTATATTTGATACTGGTGCTGATAGAAGTTACGTGTGTAGAGACTTTCACGCTAAATTGAATTGTTCATCATTACCTCTAGATGCTAAGTACATGATTGAGTTAGCTAATGGTAAACTAATTAAAGCCGATAAAATTTGCCGTGATTGTAAAATAAATTTAGCCGGAGAAACATTTAAGATTGATTTGATACCCGTAGAATTAGGAAGTTTTGATGTAATAGTCGGCATGGACTGGATGTCCAAAATAGGAGCTGAAGTTGTGTGCGCCAAGAAGGCAATTCGCATTCCTCGTAAGAATAAAACGCCAGTAATGATTTATGGAGAGAAGGGTAACTCAAAGCTAAAACTCATTAGTTATTTGAAAGATCAAAAGTGCTTGAAGAAAGGGTGCTATGCTATCTTAGCACATGTTAATAAAGTCGAAAAGAAAGAAAAAGAGAAGTGCATCAATGACGTGCCTGTGGCAAGAGATTTTCCTGAAGTATTTCCGGAAGAGTTGCCGGGATTACCTCCATTTAGATCTGTAGAATTTCAAATAGATCTTGTACCAGGAGCTGCACCGGTTGCCCGTGCTCCATATAGACTTGCACCGTCCGAGTTAAAAGAACTTCAGAGTCAGTTAAAAGAATTACTGGATCGTGGATTCATACGACCAAGTACTTCACCGTGGGGAGCTCCAATTTTATTCGTCAAGAAGAAAGACGGATCTTTCCGAATGTGTATAGATTATCGTGAATTAAATAAGTTAACTATCAAGAATCGGTATCCACTACCGAGAATTGACGACTTATTTGATCAACTCCAAGGATCATGTGTGTACTCGAAAATTGACCTAAGATCGGGCTATCATCAATTACGTGTCAAAGAAGAAGATATACCGAAAACTGCTTTTCGGACACGTTATGGTCATTACGAATTTTTGGTCATGCCGTTTGGGTTGACAAATGCGCCAGCTGTATTCATGGACCTCATGAATCGAGTTTGTAGTCCATATTTAGATAAGTTTGTTATCGTTTTCATTGATGATATTCTTATCTATTCCAAGAGTGAGCAAGAGCATGAGCAGCATTTAAGGTTGATATTAGAGTTGTTAAGAAAAGAACAGCTATATGCTAAATTTTCTAAATGTGCTTTCTGGTTGAAAGAAGTGCAATTTCTTGGCCACGTTGTTAGTAGCAAAGGAATTCAGGTTGATCCAGCAAAAATTGAAGCCATTGAAAAATGGGAGACTCCTAAGACACCAATGCAGATACGCCAATTTTTGGGTTTAGCCGGTTATTATAGAAGGTTTATTCAAGATTTTTCCCGAATAGCTAAGCCGTTGACAGCATTAACGCAAAAAGGGAAGAAATACGAATGGACCTCGGAGCAGGAGAACGCATTTCAATTACTGAAGAAGAAGTTAACTACGGCGCCTATTTTATCGTTACCAGAAGGGAACGATGATTTTGAAATATATTGTGACGCTTCACGACAAGGTTTTGGTTGCGTTCTTATGCAACGGAAGAGAGTTATTGCATATGCATCCCGACAATTGAAGATTCACGAGCGGAATTATACGACGCATGATCTAGAATTGGGAGCAGTTGTGTTTGCATTGAAGATGTGGAGACACTACTTGTATGGGGTTAAATTCACTGTGTTTACTGATCATAAAAGCCTTCAACATATTTTTGATCAGAAACAATTGAACATGAGGCAACGTAGGTGGGTCGAGTTAATAAACGACTATGATTGTGAAATTCGCTATCATTCCGGGAAAGCGAACGTAGTGGCCGATGCTCTAAGCAGAAAGGAACGAGAACCAATCCGAGTTCGAGCAATGAACATAAAAATTCGCATGAATCTCAACTCACAAATCAAAGAGGTTCAACAAGAAGCACTCAATAAAGAAAACATAAGAAATGAAATAATGAAGAAGTATGAGAAGCAACTCGTTATACGGGAAGACGGAATTCGATATTTTGCAAATCGTATTTGGGTACCGAAGTTGGGTGGATTAAGGAAGTTGATATTGAACGAGGCACATAAGACAAGATACTCGATACATCCTGGAGTTGGAAAGATGTATCAAGATCTTAAGACACATTATTGGTGGCCTAACTTAAAGACAGACGTTGCAACATATGTTGGGGAGTGTTTAACTTGTTCCAAGGTCAAGGTAGAACACCAGAAACCATCAGGGTTACTTCAACAACCAGAAATCCCAGAATGGAAATGGGATGGTATTACCATGGATTTCATCACGAAGTTACCAAAGACTGCCTGGGGTTACGACACCATTTGGGTGATTGTTGATCGTCTCACCAAGTCTGCACATTTCTTGCCTATAAAGGAAACGGATAGAATGGAGAAACTATTACGATTGTATATAAAGGAAGTTGTTTCAAGGCATGGAATACCTATTTCCATTATATCTGATCGTGATAGAAGATTTACCTCAAAGTTCTGGCAATCACTACAGGAGGCACTAGGAACTCGTTTAGATATGAGTACCGTATATCATCCGCAAACCGACGGGCAGAGTGAAAGAACGATTCAGACTCTTGAAGACATGCTCAGGGCATGTGTGATCGATTTTGGAAACGGATGGGATAAGTATCTACCGTTAGCAGAATTTTCGTATAATAATAGTTATCATGCAAGCATTAAAGCTGCACCATTCGAAGCATTGTATGGAAGGAAGTGTAGATCTCCTATCTGTTGGAATGAAGTAGGAGATCGACAATTAACTGGTCCCGAGATCATACACGAAACGACTGAGAAGATAGTACAAATCAAGGAGAGATTGAAAACAGCCCGAAGTCGCCAAAAGAGCTACGCCGATGTCCGAAGGAAACCATTAGAGTTTCAGATTGGGGACATGGTTATGCTAAAGGTGTCACCTTGGAAAGGTGTAATACGTTTCGGTAAAAGAGGTAAACTGAACCCAAGATATGTAGGCCCGTTCAAGATCATCGAACGCGTTGGACCGGTAGCTTATCGACTCGAGTTACCGCAACAACTCGCCGGAGTACACAATACCTTTCACGTCTCAAACCTTAAGAAGTGTCTTGCAAAGGAAGACCTCACCATTCCTCTTGAAGAAATCCATGTCGATGAGAAACTACAATTCATCGAAGAACCAATCGAAATCATGGATCGTGAAGTTAAACAGCTCAAGCAGAGCAACATACCAATCGTTAAGGTTCGTTGGAATGCTCGAAGAGGTCCTGAGTTTACTTGGGAACGAGAGGATCAGATGAAACAAAAGTATCCACACTTGTTTCTCGATGACGCAAAATAGGTACAATTTTAAAATTTCGGGACGAAATTTATTTAACGGGTAGGTACTGTAACGACCCGCACTTTTCCGATCGTTCTATACTTATGAGATTAATATTTACATAAATTAAACCTTACCAACATGATAAGCAATCCAAATTGTTGAGACTTATGTTTTTGAAAAGAGTTTTACACAACGTTTGACCGTCTAGTTTGACCGATGATATCACGAACTATATAACATACGATAATTATACGTTTATGTATATATATGTATTTATATATATTTAACATGATCTAAGGATGTTTAACATCTCATTGGGTACTAATAACAATGAGTTATAAGTATATTTTGAAACTACTAACTTAAGTTTTCAAAACGATAACTATACGTAACGTTCTTCGACATAAATACTTATAACCTATAATACTTATACATGCATCGTATAGATATGTATTTTATCACTTTTAAAGGGCTTACATACATAAAACAATATAAGTATATTTACAAAAGATAGCTATATTTGAATCCTCGTTCCGTTTTCTCAAAGATTTCTACACGTATATCTAGGGTATATGTACCCGTATCATACGCAGCTTCTAGATGTATTTACTATTGGTATATACCAATAAAAATCTGCTCCTTAGCAGCCTTAAATGATTAAGAAACATGTGGAACCAACCATTTGTCAAGTAGCATGAATTATTTAGCAAGAAAACAAAGTTAGGTATCTTTTTTTTCCTTTATAACCTAAAAACGTTTTTATGCATGCACACCATTTCTTCACCCCATTTTCTCATACTTACACTCCCATTTCTCTCTCAAAATACTCTTAACTTCATACTTGATCATCTCCAAGCATTTTCCCCATCATTTAGCTTCAAAAACATCACTTAATCACCATAAGAAAACCCTTACAAAAACACTTCAAGAATCCTTCCAAGAACACAAACTTACTTCCAATCTTTCATCCAATTCCATCACCCTTTTAGTTCTAGGTTCTTACTCCTCTTTTACAGCAACCTTGTCCAAGGAACTTGAGGTAGTAACTATGTTCATAACCTTATTCGATTCATATATATATATAGCTATCTTATTTTGTGGTATAAAATTTTAACAACAAGAACATAGTTTGAATGTTTTCAAACTTGTTTGCAAACTAAATAGATCCTTCTAACTTAACTTTTAAAATACTCCAAGACCTGTAATATAACTTAAATATATGCTAATTTAACAAGGTATAACTTGGTTTTTCAAAGATTATCTTAAAAACTGTTTTTACGACGTCGGAGTGCCACCGGGGGCTGTTTTGGGTTGGATAATTAAAAACCATCTTAAACTTTGAATTGGAGGTTTATTTTCTGGAAAAATGATTTTTACTATGAATATGATAACACATAAAAATTTCATGATTTAACTCAAAGTATAAGTATTTTTAGAAAAATAATCATTTAAGGTTGTTTACATAAAGGAAAATGTTTAACTTCATAAGTTTCACTAAAGTTTCACCTATGCCGTGTGATTTTGAATACAAACCAAGGTATTTTCAGTTCATAGTCTTAAAGAGGAACTCGATCCAAGGAGATGGCAAGTTGAATCAACGAAAACGGATTTGTAACGAAGAAACTATGACCGAAACAAAATTGGTTATCCAAGACTTGTTTAACTTCGGGATTAATTGGGAAAAATTAAATAAAATCACATCTTTCTAAGATAACATGATATTTTATATATATGTACTTATAATTCAATTTTATATGGTTCAGGATCACCCGTAAATAATACGAGAAGATTAATCATAAGATCCCATGTTTGTACGCAACACGTCATTTGACAACACCGGTACTTTATGTACGCAACACGTCATTTGACAACACCGGTACCGTGGGTCAAGATTAATCTCGACCAATACATATACGATGGGGTTTTATTTATTTCATTGGGGGTTTTATTTATTTCATTGCGGGTATATTAAACATCTACAAATGAACCATTAAAATTGAATTACTAACAACGAAATGCTAACTACGGACTAAGGAATTATTCAAAGTATTAAAAGTATAACAAGTATATATATGAGACGTTTGTTTAAAAAGAAAAGGTATTGATATATTATATATGGATAGGTTCGTGATATCAACCGGAAGACCAAGTCAAAAATATATATATCTTCAAAACGAACGTGAGTATATAGTCCCACTTTTAAACTCTAAATATTTCGGGATGAGAATACATGTATTTTATGTTTTACGTTATGGACACAAGTAACTGAAAAATATATTCTACGTTGAGTTGTACCACTGGCATACTTCCCTGTAGCTTGGTAACTGTTATTTACAGCGGTATTGTAAACGCGAATCCTGTTGATAGATCTATCGGGCCTGACAACCCCAACCGGACTGGACGACCAGTATTCAACGGTTGCACAGTACTTCGTTTCGTGACTACACTTGGTACGGTGTAGTAAGATTTCATAATAAAGGGAATATGCGACGTGATTAAATGTTAAGTATGGTAACCAAGTGCTCAACCACTTAGAATATTTTTATTAAACTGTTTATATACGAAATCTTGTGGTCTATATATATATATTGCTGCCGGCATTAAACCTATATCTCACCAACTTTATGTTGACCTTTTAAAACATGTCTATTCTCAGGTGATTACTAAAGCTTCCGCTGCATTATGTTGAATTTGAGCAGGATCTTGCGTACGCATATTTGTGTCAAAAATAAAACTGCATACCCAAGGATTTGTGTTGTAAAATATGCTCGAAATCATGTTGTTATCATTATATGTAAAGTTTGTAAGTCGAAGATTATCGCTAAACGATAATCATCTTTTTATTGTCTAAAGCTTGTAACAAAAATAATGGTTATGGTTTGTAATGTATAATATATGCAGTTTCTCTTTTAAAAATGTCGCATATAGAGGTCAATACCTCGCAATGAAATCATACGTTATCTAACACGTTCTTATGGTTAAGGACGGGTTATGACATTTGGATTCTTTGAAGGCAGGTTCAGTCTTTGTGATTTGTCCACAGCCTCCTTCATACTTTGCTCAATCCGTTTTCCAGTTCCAAAACTTCTCTATTTCTGAGCTTTGTTAATACACTAATCTTTATCATCAAACTTTTTACTGCTAAGGTCGTTTACAGTTTTTGTTGCTTCATCAGCATTTCGAGAACTAGTTCACGGTTCAGAGTGTTTTTCAGAAACTTCACATTCGAAGTATGTAAGCCTTGGAAATAGACGTTATGTATAACTGTTGACGTCAACATGCTGTGAGATTTCAAAATACTGATTGCTAATTCCCAATGATTCGTATGGCAATTCTCGTTACAAGAGGCAGATGAGTAAATAATGAGGTTTTGATAAATATAAAGATTCTTCGGAATGCCCAAGATCAGTGAAGTTGTTGGTAAGTTTATTGCTAATGTGGTGGAATATGAAAGGTTCTCCGGTAACAAAAGGGTAATCACATATATCAAAATTATGATAAGGCTACTCCGAATGAAAAAATCGAGTTGTCTTGCTGGAGCTGTGATATAATTTGCTACTTTGCAAAGGAATTGCAAGGTTATTTTGGCTAATAAATGCCAAAAGATCTGACACAGATATGTGTTGAATTATGTCTTTGGTTTCGAGAGCTTTTTAAGTACATAACTGTGGGTAATATGTGGTTGGATCATCATCTCGATTGCTCATTATTTGAAGTGTCTTCAGAGATTTTTGAAGGGTTTGAACACAGATTGTAATCGTTTGTATACATTTGATGTTCTAACACACTTTTGAAGTCAAAGTATAGCTTTGAAAGATGTAGGAATCTAAAAGTGATGGTACCGGTTATATCTCGAATTGAATTCTGAGATTTTAAAATCAGAATATGTAATTGGGTTTGAATGAGTATGGTTGTTTTGATTTCTATGAAAGAATGTATATTATTGTGAAAGTAGGAAGTATAATTGATAATTTGCTTAATCTGATTCGAAGAATGTAACATATTAATTGTGAATTTATATATATCTCTCGGGTATTACCTACCCGTTAAAAAATTTTCACAATTAATATTTTGTACATAAGAATTTTATTACAGTCTTTATGAAAATATATATGTATATATTCTCCTTAGATGTAACATAGATTTTAATGAGTTAATACTAAATTAAACTCATTCGATTTACGGTTGGAACTAGAATTGAATAATTCCTTGAAGGCTTTAGAGGTTACATAAGTATTTCTTCAATAATATTGAAATTATGAATCAATACTTCGTTATTTGTTGAGATGTGATGTTGGTTTTCGTTAAATTCTTGTGAACTTCGCAAAGTACGAATGATGTTATCTGAAAAGTTTCGGTTACATCAATGATGAAGTGTAAAATCAAATATATACTTGATTTATTAGGAATTGGAACTTGTTGAATTGAGACAGAGATTGTAGTTAACGATGGTTAAGTTGAGAGCGAGGGACGTACATTATTGCATATTTGTAATATGAATTAACCGAGTAGTTATGATTCACACACAATAGCTTAGAACGGAAAGATTTATTTTTTATTTCAAAATATATATATATAAAATATATATATAATTTCTTTAGAGGGAATGAGTTAATTCTACATAACTTGTTGATACAATATACACGTTATTGATTCGTAATGATGTCCACAGTGATTCTTGAACTGACGGAGTTTGTGATGTTATAGGTGTTGTTGATTCTGATATTGACTGTACTGACGATGTGTAGTGACCCGAACTTTTCCATGTTTATATATATTAATTGAGATTGATATTTACATGATTAAATGTTTCCAACATGTTAAGCAATCAAACTTGTTAAGACTTGATTAATTAAAATATGTTTCATATAGACAATTGACCACCCAAGTTGACCGGTGATTCACGAACGTTAAAACTTGTAAAAACTATATGATGACATATATATGGATATATATATATATAAAGTTAACATGATACTATGATAAGTAAACATATCATTAAGTATATTAACAATGAACTACATATGTAAAAACAAGACTACTAACTTAATGATTTTTAAACGAGACATATATGTAACGATTATCGTTGTAAAGACATTTAATGTATATATATATCATATTAAGAGATATTCATACATGATAATATCATGATAATATAATAATTTAAAATCTCATTTGATATTATAAACATTGGGTTAACAACATTTAACAAGATCGTTAACCTAAAGGTTTCAAAACAACACTTACATGTAACGACTAACGATGACTTAACGACTCAGTTAAAATGTATATACATGTAGTGTTTTAATATGTATTTATACACTTTTGAAAGACTTCAATACACTTATCAAAATACTTCTACTTAACAAAAATGCTTACAATTACATCCTCGTTCAGTTTCATCAACAATTCTACTCGTATGCACCCGTATTCGTACTCGTACAATACACAGCTTTTAGATGTATGTACTATTGGTATATACACTCCAATGATCAGCTCTTAGCAGCCCATATGAGTCACCTAACACATGTAGGAACCATCATTTGGCAACTAGCATGAAATATCTCATAAAATTACAAAAATATGAGTAATCATTCATGACTTATTTACAAGAAAACAAAATTACATATCCTTTATATCTAATCCATACACCAACGACCAAAAACACCTACAAACACTTTCATTCTTCAATTTTCTTCATCTAATTGATCTCTCTCAAGTTCTATCTTCAAGTTCTAAGTGTTCTTCATAAATTCCAAAAGTTCTAGTTTTATAAAATCAAGAATACTTTCAAGTTTGCTAGCTCACTTCCAATCTTGTAAGGTGATCATCCAACCTCAAGAAATCTTTGTTTCTTACAGTAGGTTATCATTCTAATACAAGGTAATAATCATATTCAAACTTTGGTTCAATTTCTATAACTATAACAATCTTATTTCAAGTGATGATCTTACTTGAACTTATTTTCGTGTCATGATTCTGCTTCAAGAACTTCGAGCCATCCAAGGATCCGTTGAAGCTAGATCCATTTTTCTCTTTTCCAGTAGTTTTATCCAAGGAACTTAAGGTAGTAATGATGTTCATAACATCATTCGATTCATACATATAAAGCTATCTTATTCGAAGGTTTAAACTTGTAATCACTAGAACATAGTTTAGTTAATTCTAAACTTGTTCACAAACAAATGTTAATCCTTCTAACTTGACTTTTAAAATCAACTAAACATATGTTCTATATCTATATGATATGCTAACTTAATGATTTAAAACCTGGAAACACGAAAAACACCGTAAAACCGGATTTACGCCGTCGTAGTAACACCGCGGGCTGTTTTGGGTTAGTTAATTAAAAACTATGATAAACTTTGATTTAAAAGTTGTTATTCTGAGAAAATGATTTTTATTATGAACATGAAACTATATCCAAAAATTATGGTTAAACTCAAAGTGGAAGTATGTTTTCTAAAATGGTCATCTAGACGTCGTTCTTTCGACTGAAATGACTACCTTTACAAAAACGACTTGTAACTTATTTTTCCGACTATAAACCTATACTTTTTTTTGTTTAGATTCATAAAATAGAGTTCAATATGAAACCATAGCAATTTGATTCACTCAAAACGGATTTAAAATGAAGAAGTTATGGGTAAAACAAGATTGGATAATTTTTCTCATTTTAGCTACGTGAAAATTGGTAACAAATCTATTCCAACCATAACTTAATCAACTTGTATTATATATTATGTAATCTTGAGATACCATAGACACGTATACAATGTTTCGACCTATCATTTCGACACATCTATATATATTTCGGAACAACCATAGACACTCTATATGTGAATGTTGGAGTTAGGTATACAGGGTTGAGGTTGATTCCAAAATATATATAGTTTGAGTTGTGATCAATACTGAGATACGTATACACTGGGTCGTGGATTGATTCAAGATAATATTTATCGATTTATTTCTGTACATCTAACTGTGGACAACTAGTTGTAGGTTACTAACGAGGACAGCTGACTTAATAAACTTAAAACATCAAAATATATTAAAAGTGTTGTAAATATATTTTGAACATACTTTGATATATATGTATATATTGTTATAGGTTCGTGAATCAACCAGTGGCCAAGTCTTACTTCCCGACGAAGTAAAAATCTGTGAAAGTGAGTTATAGTCCCACTTTTAAAATCTAATATTTTTGGGATGAGAATACATGCAGGTTTTATAAATGATTTACAAAATAGACACAAGTACGTGAAACTACATTCTATGGTTGAATTATCGAAATCGAATATGCCCCTTTTTATTAAGTCTGGTAATCTAAGAATTAGGGAACAGACACCCTAATTGACGCGAATCCTAAAGATAGATCTATTGGGCCTAACAAACCCCATCCAAAGTACCGGATGCTTTAGTACTTCGAAATTTATATCATATCCGAAGGGTGTCCCGGAATGATGGGGATATTCTTAAACAGCTGGTGCATTAGTTAAACCAAACGGCATGACCATAAACTCGTAATGACCGTAACGTGTTCTGAAAGCAGTCTTTGGAATATCATCTTCTTTCACCCGCATTTGATGATACCCGGAACGTAAGTCAATCTTTGAATAAACAGACGAGCCTTGTAGTTGATCAAATAAGTCGTCGATTCTCGGTAGTGGGTAGCGGTTCTTGATGGTAAGTTTGTTCAACTCTCGGTAGTCGATACACAACCTGAATGTACCATCTTTCTTCTTGACAAACAAAACAGGAGCTCCCCACGGTGATGTGCTTGGTCGAATGAAACCACGCTCTAAAAGTTCTTGTAATTGGCTTTGCAGTTCTTTCATCTCGCTGGGTGCGAGTCTGTAAGGAGCACGAGCTATTGGTGCAGCTCCTGGTACAAGATGTATTTGAAATTCAACGGATCGATGTGGGGGTAATCCCGGTAATTCTTTCGGAAATACATCGGGAAATTCTTTTGCAATGGGAACATCATTGATGCTCTTTTCTTCAGTTTGTACTTTCTCGACGTGTGCTAGAACAGCATAGCAACCTTTTCTTATTAGTTTTTGTGCCTTCAAATTACTAATAAGATGTAGCTTCGTGTTGCCCTTTTCTCCGTACACCATTAAGGGTTTTCCTTTTTCTCGTATAATGCGAATTGCATTTTTGTAACAAACGATCTCCGCTTTCACTTCTTTCAACCAGTCCATACCGATTATCACATCAAAACTCCCTAACTCTACTGGTATCAAATCAATCTTAAATGTTTCGCTAACCAGTTTAATTTCTCGATTCCGACATATATTATCTGCTGAAATTAATTTACCATTTGCTAATTCGAGTAAAAATTTACTATCCAAAGGCGTCAATGGACAACTTAATTTAGCACAAAAATCTCTACTCATATAGCTTCTATCCGCACCCGAATCAAATAAAACGTAAGCAGATTTATTGTCAATAAGAAACGTACCCGTAACAAGCTCCGGGTCTTCCTGTGCCTCTACCGCATTAATATTGAAAACTCTTCCACGGCCTTGTCCATTCGTGTTCTCCTGGTTCGGGCAATTTCTAATAATGTGGCCTGGTTTTCCACATTTATAACAAACTACATTGGCATAACTTGCTCCGACACTACTTGCTCCGCCATTACTCGTTCCGACACCATTTGTTCCTTTCGTTCTTTTAACCCCTGGTCCGTAGACCTCACACTTCGCCGCGCTATGACCATTTCTTTTACACTTGTTGCAAAATTTGGTGCAGAACCCCGAGTGATTCTTTTCACACCTTTGGCATAGTTGCTTCTGATTGTTGTTGTTGTTGCGGTTATTATTGTTGTTGGGATGATTGTTGTAGTTGCTGTTGTTGTTGTTGTTGTTGTTGTTGTTGGGCCGTTTGTTGTAGTTGCGATTGATGTTGCGATTGTTGGGATAATTGTTGCGATTATTGTTGTAATTGCTGTTGTTGTTGTATTGGTGATTCTTATCACCGTTTTCCTCCCACTTTCTTTTGACTTGCTTCACATTGGCCTCTTCAGCAGTCTGTTCTTTAATTCTTTCTTCAATCTGGTTCACTAGTTTGTGAGCCATTCTACATGCCTGTTGTATGGAGGCGGGCTCGTGTGAACTTATATCTTCTTGGATTCTTTCCTGTAATCCTTTCACAAACGCGTCGATCTTCTCTTCCTCATCTTCGAATGCTCCCGGACACAATAGGCACAATTCTGTGAATCGTCTTTCGTACGTGGTAATATCAAATCCTTGGGTTCGTAACCCTCTAAGTTCTGTCTTGAGCTTATTGACCTCGGTTCTGGGACGGTACTTCTCGTTCATCAAGTGCTTGAATGCTGACAACGGTAGTGCGTACGCATCATCTTGTCCCACTTGCTCTAGATAGGTATTCCACCATGTTAACGCAGAACCTGTGAAGGTATGCGTAGCGTACTTCACTTTGTCCTCTTCAGTACACTTACTTATGGCAAACACCGATTCAACCTTCTCGGTCCATCGTTTCAATCCGATCGGTCCTTCGGTTCCATCAAATTCCAAAGGTTTGCAGGCAGTGAATTCTTTGTAGGTGCATCCTACACGATTTCCTGTACTGCTAGATCCAAGGTTATTGTTGGTATGTAGCGCAGCCTGTACTGCGGCTATGTTTGAAGCTAGAAAAGTACGGAATTCCTCTTCATTCATATTCACGGTGTGTCGAGTAGTCGGTGCCATTTCCTTCAAAATAGTTAAATGGAACAAGTTAATCATACATAATATTAAGAGTAGTTAATAGTATTTCGTAGCATAATATGAACTCATTTATAAAAGCTTTTTCTTCATATTAGCGTTTTATAAGTTTAAATTCGGGTAGTACCTACCCGTTAAGTTCATACTTAGTAGCTAATATACAATTCAACTACTACAATTCTATATGAAAAACTGATTATAATAATATTTCGCGTTCAAACTTTTATACAATATTTTACAAACTTACAATACCGCTTATTTTACATAAAGCATGAAATATAGCACACGATAACTTTGATACAAGATAGTTGTGAAGACAATTCTAGCTAGTACACAAGTCGTTCAGCAAAGGCAATAAAGACACGTAATTCATACGTCCAGAAACAAGTCATGCATTCTGGTTTTACTAGGACTACTTCCCATCCTTGGTCTTGTGCAACATAACCGTTATGGCCGTTGATAAGACAGCGTGTTGTAACGTCATCAAAGGGACGAGGGTTACGTAATGTCCAACAGTCCCGTAATAATCTAAAAACCTCATTTCTTACCCCAATTACCGACTCCGTCACTTGTGGAAACGTTTTGTTTAATAGTTGTAGCCCGATGTTCTTGTTCTCACCTTGGTGAGAAGCGAACATTACTAATCCGTAAGCATAACATGCTTCTTTATGTTGCATGTTAGCCGCTTTTTCTAAATCACGAAGTCCAATATTCGGATATATTGAGTCAAAATAATTTCTTAACCCGTTGCGTAAAATAGCATTTGGGTTCCCCGCAATATATGCGTCAAAGTAAACACATCGTAACTTATGGGTTTCCCAATGTGATATCCCCCATCTTTCAAACGAAAGTCTCTTATAAACCAAGACATTCTTGGAACGTTCTTCGAATGTCTTACAAACTGATCTCGCCTTAAATAGTTGTGCCGAAGAATTCTGGCCGACTCTAGACAAGATTTCATCAATCATGTCTCCGGGTAGGTCTCTTAAAATATTGGGTTGTCTATCCATTTTGTGTTTTTAAACTGTAAAATAGACAAGAGTTAGATTCATAAAAAAAATACTTATTAATACAAGCAATTTTTACATATATCATAAAGCATACGAACACTATATTACATATATTACACCACACGAATACAACTATCTTATTCCGACTCACTCGTTTCTTCTTCTTCGGTTTTGGTTCGTTTTGCCAAGTTTCTAGGGATATATGATGTTCCCCTAATACGAGCCGTCGTGATCCACATTGGTTTAGAAAAACCTGGTGGTTTAGAGGTTCCCGGGTCATTGTTACAACTTAAGGACTTCGGGGGTTGACGATACATATAAAGTTCATCGGGGTTGGAATTAGATTTCTCTATTTTTATGCCCTTTCCCTTATTATTTTCTTTTGCCTTTTTAAATTCAGTTGGGGTAATTTCTATAACATCATCGGAATTCTCGTCGGAATCCGATTCATCGGAGAATTGGTAATCCTCCCAATATTTTGCTTCCTTGGCGGAAACACCATTGACCATAATTAACTTTGGTCGGTTGGTTGAGGATTTTCTTTTACTTAACCGTTTTATTATTTCCCCCACCGGTTCTATTTCTTCATCCGGTTCCGATTCTTCTTCCGGTTCCGATTCTTCTTCCGGTTCCGACTCTTCTTCCGGTTCCTCTTCGGGAACTTGTGAATCAGTCCACAAATCATTCCAATTTACATTTGACTCTTCATTATTATTAGGTGAGTCAATGGGACTTGTTCTAGAGGTAGACATCTATCACATAATATCAAACGCGTTAAGAGATTAATATATCACATAATATTCACATGTTAAAAATATATAGTTTCCAACAAAATTTGTTAAGCAATCATTTTTCAAGTAAACACGGTCGAAGTCCAGACTCACTAATGCATCCTAACAAACTCGATAAGACACACTAATGCAAAATTCTGGTTCTCTAAGACCAACGCTCGGATACCAACTGAAATGTCCCGTTCTTATTGATTAAAAACGTTCCATATTAATTGATTTCGTTGCGAGGTTTTGACCTCTATATGAGACGTTTTTCAAAGACTGCATTCATTTTTAAACAAACCATAACCTTTATTTCATCAATAAAGGTTTAAAAAGCTTTACGTAGATTATCAAATAATGATAATCTAAAATATCCTGTTTACACACGACCATTACATAATGGTTTACAATACAAATATGTTACAACAAAATAAGTTCCTTGAATGCAGTTTTTACACAATATCATACAAGCATGGACTCCAAATCTTGTCCTTATTTAAGTATGCGACAGCGGAAGCTCTTAATAATCACCTGAGAATAAACATGCTTAAAACGTCAACAAAAATGTTGGTGAGTTATAGGTTTAACCTATATATATCAAATCGTAACAATAGACCACAAGATTTCATATTTCAATACACATCCCATACATAGAGATAAAAATCATTCATATGGTGAACACCTGGTAACCGACAATAACAAGATGCATATATAGGAATATCCCCATCATTCCGGGACACCCTTCGGATATGATATAAATTTCGAAGTACTAAAGCATCCGGTACTTTGGATGGGGTTTGTTAGGCCCAATAGATCTATCTTTAGGATTCGCGTCAATTAGGGTGTCTGTTCCCTAATTCTTAGATTACCAGACTTAATAAAAAGGGGCATATTCGATTTCGATAATTCAACCATAGAATGTAGTTTCACGTACTTGTGTCTATTTTGTAAATCATTTATAAAACCTGCATGTATTCTCATCCCAAAAATATTAGATTTTAAAAGTGGGACTATAACTCACTTTCACAGATTTTTACTTCGTCGGGAAGTAAGATGAGACGACCCGACCCAATCCATAGGGACGAATACAATAACATATGATTACATCGCGAGGTACTTGACCTTTAAATGATACATTTTACAAACATTGCATTCATTTTTAAAAGACAATCTTTCATTACATCGAAAGTTGACATGTATGCATACCATTTCATAATATCCAAACTATAAATGACCTAATCTGTCATTTACTTAATAATAATCTTTAATGAACTTCAACGACTCGAATGCAACGTCTTTTGAAATATGTCATGAATGACTCCAAGTAATATCTTTAAAATGAGCTAATGCACAGCGGAAGATCTCTTTCAAACCTGAGAATAAACATGCTTTCAAGTGTCAACCAAAAGGTTGGTGAGTTCATTAGTTTAACTTAAACAATCGTTTCCATCATTTTAATAGACCACAAGATTTCAGATTTCCATTTCTCATAAACATACGTCCCATGCATAGAGACAAAAATATCATTCATATGGATTGAACACCTGGTAACCGACATTAACAATATGCATATATAAGAATATCCCCATCATTCCGGGATCCTCCTTCGGACATGATATAAATTTCGAAGTACTAAAACATCCGGTACTTTGGATGGGGCTTGTTGGGCCCGATAGATCTATCTTTAGGATTCGCGTCAATTAGGGTGTCTGTTCCCTAATTCTTAGATTACCAGACTTAATAAAAAGGGGCATATTCGATTTCGATAATTCAACCATAGAATGTAGTTTCACGTACTTGTGTCTATTTCGTAAAACATTTATAAAAGTTGCGCATGTATTCTCAGCCCAAAAATATAAAGGGTAAAAAGGCAAATGAAACTCACACATATAAATATTGTAAAACAGTTATTAAAGCATTTGCATGTATTCTCAGCCCAAAAATGTAAAGAGTAAAAAGGGCAAATGAAACTCACCATACTGTATTTTGTAGTAAAAATACATATAACATCATTGAACAAGTGTAAGGTTGGCCTTGGATTCACGAACCTATATTAATTATATATATTTATGTATTTGTCAATATTTGTCTAATAAACTAGGCCAAGTCATAGTGTACCACAATCCCAATGCTCGAGACTAATGTGCAAAAGTCAAAGGTTAAAGTAAAAACGAGGTCGCATGCAAAAATACAATAACTTGTACAACAAAATGATTTTTCGGTCAAACATGACTAAACGGCCCCTTCAACGATTTTTAGAAAAATTATCGGAACTCCGATTGATAAACGGCCAAAGATAAAAGTTATACATTACCAAAAAGATTAAGTATACATTTTACAGAAGTAAACTAAACCTAGACAACTCGTAGTTGCCAACGCGGTTTCGGCGTTTCAAAGTTAATTTTTCATCTTTAATAAATTTACAAAAGTGACCGAGTAGCCTACTTTGGAGATTTTTAGAAAATTCCTCGAAACTCGGATTGACAAACGGTCAAAGCCTTCAAATTCTCGTTACCACAAAGATATAACATGATTTTTGGCAAAAGTAAACACACATCAGGCCGACCATGACAACTGATACAAAACTGACATTTTTAATAAAAAAATTTCAGCTCTTTTTAGAATTTTAAAAATGTGACCAAACAGTCAACTTTGACGATTTTTAGAAAAATCGTCGAGACTCGAATTGACAAACGGCCAGAGTCGTTTGTTAGACCTTACAGCAAAGAATTCAGTGATATTTTTTTTTTAATCTAAAACAACGCAGATCAGCGAGAATTTCAGTTTCCGTATCGACGTTTCATCAAAATTTACAAAACTTCTTTTATCCATAACTTGACAACCGTTCAACGAAACGAGACGTGCTTTATATGAAAATTCATCTACTCGACGAGTAGAATCCAAATAACCACTTTTTATTACCCAGAAAATTAGTTCGCTAATTATTATCAGCAATTTTAATTACGAAATTAATTATACAAATTGTTTATTTCATAATTTTCTAACCATTCATTGAATCTATTTGATATCTAAATGAAAAGTTCTTAATTTTTCGTTAGCTTTCCAAAGACATGCATATTTTATACCTTATTTCATCCCTAGTTTAACAACCTTTAAGATTCAACATAACTTATCTAAGGGCAATATCAAATATACAAGAATGCATAATCCTATTTTCTCAAGCACTAGTAAGGGATGCACTATTAATAGGTAAAAATTGATTTAAGAGTACTCACGTATCAATATTGAGGTTCAATATTGTAGGAAAGGTACGTAAACGCGACGAAGAAGATAAACACTAGTTTGACCTCACGAGCATACCCATAATCCATACCCATCACCTCCATAGCTATAACTCATAATTTTCTTAGCCCTATCCTACTTGAAAACCAGTTTTGAGATAACACGCTCATGACCTCGTCGTAGTATTTTATGTATAATATTACTAATATTAGTACCATAATATTAATAATAATAATAGTAATAATAATAAATATTACTGAGTATAGAGAGAGATTAGAGGAAGATGGATAGATAGTTCAGCTCGTAGAAGGAATTTATAGAAGTCATCCATTTTCACAAGTTTTCAATTAATAATATAATTAAATAATTAATAATATAATTAAATAATTATAATAGTATAATAAATAAATTAAAAAATTAAAAAGAAAACGTGATGTATGGACATGAGAAAAAAATGACCACTTATGACACCCGTGATTCCACTACGTACCATCTTACCCTTTTTTTTTATAATATTATATATAAATATATATTTAATTCCTATGATTAATTATATATTATATTATATTCATGTTCATGGTAAAAAATATAATTTTTACAAAAATGACACGGTCGTGGTCTCACGACCCATGTACCACTTTCGGTTTTTCGGGCGCACTTTCGTATGTTTAGAAAACTAGCCTTTTACGTTACGTGACGTGTACCTTTTACAAAAATTAGACTTACTCAACAATAAATTACCTTTATAAAAATATAACTTATAAAATTGAGCGTTGTGGTCATTTCCTTCTATAAATTAAAGTCTCGTTGTTTGTCAAAATATTTTATTTTAAATTAAACATTTTGTGACACGTACCTTTTTTTTTAATAATTAGACTTAAATTAATTAAAAACAAACCCACTCAAAGTGTAACTTAATCTTTTGAGTGTTTTGGTCATTTACTTTTATAATTCATAATCTTGTTATTTATTAAAGCCTATTTATTAATATTAGTTTAATATCAAAACGTTTTATGACTAATTTAAATTAAAATTTATAATCTTAATATAACATATCAAATGGGTTTATCTAGTTAACGAATCTTATCCCGATTATTCTTCTATATGATAAATCGAGTATTATGAAATTCGATTCTCCACTAACTTTTTTTTTAACTCCCAATAAGTGATACTTTGTTCTTACTTGTAAATCACTTTACCATTTATTCCGAATACCGTTAAAAAGTAAGGGTTTCCTAATTCAAAGTGGACCTCATAACAGAGACTCATAATCATAGTTCAATGTATCCGATAATTCAATCATTTGATATTATCTTTTAATCTCTTCGATAAACTTACATCGAACAAATACGTTCATGTAAAGTATTATTCATTCAATACCTTGATAGCATTTCCAAGTAAAAAAAAAAATAGATCTCATAGCTTATATTCATATTAACTAATCCGTTCAATGTTTTATTAATATATCTCAATTTAATAAGCACACATGTATATGCATATATATTTAATTACACATAATTGTTCGTGAATCGTTAGGCATGGTCAAAAGGTATTTGATTAAATGAATATAGTTTCAAAACTTTTGGGACTCAACATTACAGATTTTGCTTATCGTGTCGAATATATATAAAGATTAAAGTTTAAATTTGTTCGGAAATTTCCGGGTCATCACATTACCTACCCGTTAAAAGAAATTTCGTCCCGAAATTTGATAGAGATTGTCATGGCTAACAGTAAGAGTGTTTTCATGACGTATATGAACTGATAATTAGGGTTTTATCATCATTGATTAATATAGATAAAAAGATTTATTTTTGTGAAGAGCACGAATGAAGCTATCACTTAAGAGTGAAAATGAATAAAAGTAAGTTTGACTTAACTGGTGTCGTAGTCAAGATTGATTTCCGAAATTTAAGGAATTTAGAAGAAATCTTCATATTAAGATTTGATTCTTCAGTGATTAAGGAGATTATGATCCTCTTTGGTTATACGCGATAATCTGCTTTGATTGCTCTGTCTATAAATCCACCCCCTTCGTTTCCTTACAACTCACACCTTCTATTATTTCTTCCTCAATTCATACTTTAAAGTATTCATTAATATGCTCCATCCCATCCTGATCCTTGATATCCTCTTAACTTTCATATCTGTCATTCTTCTTTTTAATCTGCCACCAGAAGAATCTATTTACTTCTACTATACTCTTGGGTTTATAGTTTTTCTAGTCCTCCCGTGTCTTTATATTGCTATTTGCATTGACATCTATGGTTTATAATTTACGGGTGGTTGTTGGATTTTATATCTTCTCTTATACTTCGATGTCCCTGCTTCTGTCTTCTATAATCATTGTCATTCATAGTTAATGCTCCCTTCTATTTGCTGCGGTTTATACCCCGAATTTCTATTTCGGAGCTTTGTCCTTTCGTTTCTTCTTCTTGCGATTAAATAGCTCTCGTAATGGTCCGGAATTCGTATGTATGGATTTCAGAAGGAATATAGTAATTATTCTAAGAAGGAAAGGGCAATGGTAAATCCTGATTTGTTAAATTACCAGAATACCCTGAAAAAGACCGAATCATCAAGAAATATTTTCTTGATATATTTAGAGGTTAGATAGAATGTAAGAGTCGTGCAAATGGTACATGATGACGGTATGTCCTGTGAATCATCACATTCATTAGAACTCAGCATAAATTACTGTAATATAATAACGTTGATCAAGTGTCATTATATTATACTAACTCATGCATCAGTTCCCAACACTACTTCAAAACATTCCTATTTGAATTTTTCAAAATTTAGAAACTAACACAGTTCCTTTTATGTTGCAGATATTACGGAGAGATAAATGATCTCAGATAAGAATGGTTGTGAAAATATCTCCAGAGATATGGAGAATATGTATAATGGAATATACGAAGATATCTTATAATATTTAAGATATGATGATGATGAAGAATATCTATCTGTGAAGGTTTAGAATAAGAAGTAAGGTGTTTGCTAATGAGTTCAGAAGGCACTGAATCATTTGGATCCTTTGAAAGCAGGTTCAGTCCTTGTGATTTATCCACAGCCTCTTTCATACTTTGCTCAATCCGTTTTCCAGTTCCAAATATTCTCTTTTTCTGAGCTTTACCAACTCACTATCTTCTTTCATCAAACATTTGGCCGTTCAGATCATCTACCATTTTTTTTTTTTTTTATGTTTCCTCTGCATTTAATGCTATAATATCTGAATCACTGGTTATCAATTCGAGATGGGTTCAGAAGAATCGTGTTTTAGATGATTAAACGCTGGTGATAATATGGTGGAATATGAAAGGTTCCCCAGTAATAATGACGAAAAGGCAACGTATCTAACAAGGTTATAATAAGACTGGTCCGACTGAAAAATCGAAGTTGACTTGCTGGAGCTGTGACAAAATTGGCTACTTTGAAAAGGAATCGAAATGTTGTTTTTGCTAGAAGAATTCGACGCAGGTACATGTTAGATTATGACTTTGGTTTCGAGAGCTTTTCAGGTACAAAACTTCGGGTAACATGTGGTTGGATCATCATCTCAATTGTTTATTATTTGATGTGTCTTCTAGAATTTCGAAGGGATTTAATTGCAGATTGTCATAGTCAATATCCAAATGATGAAATCGTCCTAAATCCCGAATGATTTTTCATATCCATCTTGTGTGTTATGATTAAAAGTGATGTTCTATCTTAGTTTTGAAATCAAAGTATATCTTTGAAAAATGTAAAGATCTAAGAGTGATGATTTTGGTTGTATCTCGAGTTGAATTCTGAAATTCCCAAAATCAGAATATGTAATTAGATTCGAATGAGTATGGTTGTTTTGATTTCTATAGAAGAATGTAAATTGGTTTACTTGATGATTATTGAATCAGAATTGAAGAATGTAACATATTAATTGTGATTTTATATATCTCTCGGGTATTACCTACCCGTTAAAAAAATTTCACAAATAATATTTTTAACAAGAATTCTCTTTACAATCTTTATGAAAATATATGTGGGTATATTTTCTTCAGATGTAGTACAGATTCAATGAGTTAATATCATACTAAGCTCATTTGATTTTCGGATTGAATTAGAAATGAATTTTCTCTAAAACATTAGAGATTACATAATCTTTGCGAAGTATTTCACTAATGTAATCAATGCTTCAATGTTTATGTATTTTCTTAGTGAATCATGCTGATGCTCATAGAACTCTTGCTAACTTCGCAAGATACGAATATTGTTTTCCCGTAAATTTCGGGTATATCGAAGATGAAAGTGTATAATCAAACATGTTATTGAATGATACACTTGATTTATTATGAACCGAAGTTCATTAGATTGAAACAGAGATTGTGGTTAACGATGATTAAGTTGTTAATGAAGGATGTACATCATAAGATATTAGTAATATGAATTTAAACGAGTAGTATCTACTCTTTTTCAATTTATACTTAATAGCTTAGTACACAAAGATTTATTATAATTCCAGAATTCATATATATATAATATATAACAATTCTTCAGAAGGAATGAGTTAATACTATATAAATCGTTGATACAACATATTCGTTGTTGATTGGTAACGATTTCCACAGTGATTCTTGAACTGATGGGATTTGTGATGTCATAGGTGTTGCTGATTCTGACGATGCTGACGTTACTGACTATATTGGTGATGCTAACGGTACTGTTGCTGCTGATGATACTTCCGGTAATTGCTAGTGATGCTTGTATAACAAGTAAATCGCGCACCATCCTTGTTAGGGTTTCGATTCTTCCTTGACTCATTTTGGTTCACTCATCTGATTTAGGGTTAGGGTGGAAATAGATAATCTCTAAGACTTTAAAGATTACATAATCGCCGTAGAATATTCCTCCGATGAAGTTATGAATCAATACTTCATCATTTGTTGTTGTTGGTACTCCTTGGTATCTATGATGCGTGTGATGTTGATATCCGAGGTATAGATTATGATGTTGAGGCGTGTGATGCGAATGTGATTGTTGATGATGGTAATGGTACTGTTGGTGTTAATGATGATGATACCGTTGATGCCGGTGATGCTGTTGATGTCTAGAGTATTGAGGTTTGCGATGTTGATGTTACTGGCGGTACTGATTATGCTGCTGGTGCTGCTGATAGTGTTTGTAATCTTCGCACCGTATTCTCCAAATCCACCACCCGAGCGCGAAGCTCGTTAACTTCTGCTAGTACACCGGGATGATTAGCGGTTGGAGTGAGCGAATGAACAAGATCCGAAATATGGGATATTATGTAATCGTGACGAGATACTCTAGAAATGAGAGAAAATAGGGTTTCTCGAACAGGTTCGCCGGTAAGTGCTTCAGGTTCATCGCCAAGAGGGCAATTTGGTGGATGGAAGGGATCACCTTCTTCTTGTCTCCAGTGATTTAGTATATTACGTACCCATCCCCAATTCATCCAGAATAGATGATGGGAGATTGGTTGATCCATTCCGGTGACGCTACCTTCGGAGCCCGAATGGAAATCCATGTCAGCATAACTGTCAGAATCGGAGGAATTCGAACTAGATGCGGAATCCATCTCGTATAGTCGGGGAAATAAATTTTTGGTATGGAATAGGTTGTAGGAGTTAGATTTGGTATTCTTCAATACATAATTTACATGTGTATATATAATACCGAAATCCCAGAAATTACGGAAGAATCTTTGAAAAATGTCAGTCAAAGTTCACAGTAACAGATATGCCAGGATAAGATTTCGTCTATACACTATTATGCCATAAATGCAAGAAAACGCGTCTAGACTTAAGAATGATAAGCAGGTAATTTCCTACCGATGATAAGTAGATGATTTTCGACACAAAATGATAAGCAAAACTTTTGACATGCAGACACGGTCGAAGTCCAGACTCACTAATGTATCCTAACGACTTATCCGTTAGACACACTAATGCAAGACCTGGTTCGCTAAGACCACCGCTCTGATACCACATGAGACGACCCGACCCAATCCATAGGGACGAATACAATAACATATGATTACATCGCGAGGTACTTGACCTTTAAATGATACATTTTACAAACATTGCATTCATTTTTAAAAGACAATCTTTCATTACATCGAAAGTTGACATGTATGCATACCATTTCATAATATCCAAACTATAAATGACCTAATCTGTCATTTACTTAATAATAATCTTTAATGAACTTCAACGACTCGAATGCAACGTCTTTTGAAATATGTCATGAATGACTCCAAGTAATATCTTTAAAATGAGCTAATGCACAGCGGAAGATCTCTTTCAAACCTGAGAATAAACATGCTTTCAAGTGTCAACCAAAAGGTTGGTGAGTTCATTAGTTTAACTTAAACAATCGTTTCCATCATTTTAATAGACCACAAGATTTCAGATTTCCATTTCTCATAAACATACGTCCCATGCATAGAGACAAAAATATCATTCATATGGATTGAACACCTGGTAACCGACATTAACAATATGCATATATAAGAATATCCCCATCATTCCGGGATCCTCCTTCGGACATGATATAAATTTCGAAGTACTAAAACATCCGGTACTTTGGATGGGGCTTGTTGGGCCCGATAGATCTATCTTTAGGATTCGCGTCAATTAGGGTGTCTGTTCCCTAATTCTTAGATTACCAGACTTAATAAAAAGGGGCATATTCGATTTCGATAATTCAACCATAGAATGTAGTTTCACGTACTTGTGTCTATTTCGTAAAACATTTATAAAAGTTGCGCATGTATTCTCAGCCCAAAAATATAAAGGGTAAAAAGGCAAATGAAACTCACACATATAAATATTGTAAAACAGTTATTAAAGCATTTGCATGTATTCTCAGCCCAAAAATGTAAAGAGTAAAAAGGGCAAATGAAACTCACCATACTGTATTTTGTAGTAAAAATACATATAACATCATTGAACAAGTGTAAGGTTGGCCTTGGATTCACGAACCTATATTAATTATATATATTTATGTATTTGTCAATATTTGTCTAATAAACTAGGCCAAGTCATAGTGTACCACAATCCCAATGCTCGAGACTAATGTGCAAAAGTCAAAGGTTAAAGTAAAAACGAGGTCGCATGCAAAAATACAATAACTTGTACAACAAAATGATTTTTCGGTCAAACATGACTAAACGGCCCCTTCAACGATTTTTAGAAAAATTATCGGAACTCCGATTGATAAACGGCCAAAGATAAAAGTTATACATTACCAAAAAGATTAAGTATACATTTTACAGAAGTAAACTAAACCTAGACAACTCGTAGTTGCCAACGCGGTTTCGGCGTTTCAAAGTTAATTTTTCATCTTTAATAAATTTACAAAAGTGACCGAGTAGCCTACTTTGGAGATTTTTAGAAAATTCCTCGAAACTCGGATTGACAAACGGTCAAAGCCTTCAAATTCTCGTTACCACAAAGATATAACATGATTTTTGGCAAAAGTAAACACACATCAGGCCGACCATGACAACTGATACAAAACTGACATTTTTAATAAAAAAATTTCAGCTCTTTTTAGAATTTTAAAAATGTGACCAAACAGTCAACTTTGACGATTTTTAGAAAAATCGTCGAGACTCGAATTGACAAACGGCCAGAGTCGTTTGTTAGACCTTACAGCAAAGAATTCAGTGATATTTTTGTTTTAATCTAAAACAACGCAGATCAGCGAGAATTTCAGTTTCCGTATCGACGTTTCATCAAAATTTACAAAACTTCTTTTATCCATAACTTGACAACCGTTCAACGAAACGAGACGTGCTTTATATGAAAATTCATCTACTCGACGAGTAGAATCCAAATAACCACTTTTTATTACCCAGAAAATTAGTTCGCTAATTATTATCAGCAATTTTAATTACGAAATTAATTATACAAATTGTTTATTTCATAATTTTCTAACCATTCATTGAATCTATTTGATATCTAAATGAAAAGTTCTTAATTTTTCGTTAGCTTTCCAAAGACATGCATATTTTATACCTTATTTCATCCCTAGTTTAACAACCTTTAAGATTCAACATAACTTATCTAAGGGCAATATCAAATATACAAGAATGCATAATCCTATTTTCTCAAGCACTAGTAAGGGATGCACTATTAATAGGTAAAAATTGATTTAAGAGTACTCACGTATCAATATTGAGGTTCAATATTGTAGGAAAGGTACGTAAACGCGACGAAGAAGATAAACACTAGTTTGACCTCACGAGCATACCCATAATCCATACCCATCACCTCCATAGCTATAACTCATAATTTTCTTAGCCCTATCCTACTTGAAAACCAGTTTTGAGATAACACGCTCATGACCTCGTCGTAGTATTTTATGTATAATATTACTAATATTAGTACCATAATATTAATAATAATAATAGTAATAATAATAAATATTACTGAGTATAGAGAGAGATTAGAGGAAGATGGATAGATAGTTCAGCTCGTAGAAGGAATTTATAGAAGTCATCCATTTTCACAAGTTTTCAATTAATAATATAATTAAATAATTAATAATATAATTAAATAATTATAATAGTGTAATAAATAAATAAAAAAATTAAAAAGAAAACGTGATGTATGGACATGAGAAAAAAATGACCACTTATGACACCCGTGATTCCACTACGTACCATCTTACCCTTTTTTTTTTATAATATTATATATAAATATATATTTAATTCCTATGATTAATTATATATTATATTATATTCATGTTCATGGTAAAAAATATAATTTTTACAAAAATGACACGGTCGTGGTCTCACGACCCATGTACCACTTTCGGTTTTTCGGGCGCACTTTCGTATGTTTAGAAAACTAGCCTTTTACGTTACGTGACGTGTACCTTTTACAAAAATTAGACTTACTCAACAATAAATTACCTTTATAAAAATATAACTTATAAAATTGAGCGTTGTGGTCATTTCCTTCTATAAATTAAAGTCTCGTTGTTTGTCAAAATATTTTATTTTAAATTAAACATTTTGTGACACGTACCTTTTTTTTTAATAATTAGACTTAAATTAATTAAAAACAAACCCACTCAAAGTGTAACTTAATCTTTTGAGTGTTTTGGTCATTTACTTTTATAATTCATAATCTTGTTATTTATTAAAGCCTATTTATTAATATTAGTTTAATATCAAAACGTTTTATGACTAATTTAAATTAAAATTTATAATCTTAATATAACATATCAAATGGGTTTATCTAGTTAACGAATCTTATCCCGATTATTCTTCTATATGATAAATCGAGTATTATGAAATTCGATTCTCCACTAACTTTTTTTTTAACTCCCAATAAGTGATACTTTGTTCTTACTTGTAAATCACTTTACCATTTATTCCGAATACCGTTAAAAAGTAAGGGTTTCCTAATTCAAAGTGGACCTCATAACAGAGACTCATAATCATAGTTCAATGTATCCGATAATTCAATCATTTGATATTATCTTTTAATCTCTTCGATAAACTTACATCGAACAAATACGTTCATGTAAAGTATTATTCATTCAATACCTTGATAGCATTTCCAAGTAAAAAAAAAATAGATCTCATAGCTTATATTCATATTAACTAATCCGTTCAATGTTTTATTAATATATCTCAATTTAATAAGCACACATGTATATGCATATATATTTAATTACACATAATTGTTCGTGAATCGTTAGGCATGGTCAAAAGGTATTTGATTAAATGAATATAGTTTCAAAACTTTTGGGACTCAACATTACAGATTTTGCTTATCGTATCGAATATATATAAAGATTAAAGTTTAAATTTGTTCGGAAATTTCCGGGTCATCACATAAGACTTGGCCACTGGTTGATTCACGAACCTATAACAATATATACATATATATCAAAGTATGTTCAAAATATATTTACAACACTTTTAATATATTTTGATGTTTTAAGTTTATTAAGTCAGCTGTCCTCGTTAGTAACCTACAACTAGTTGTCCACAGTTAGATGTACAGAAATAAATCGATAAATATTATCTTGAATCAATCCACGACCCAGTGTATACGTATCTCAGTATTGATCACAACTCAAACTATATATATTTTGGAATCAACCTCAACCCTGTATAGCTAACTCCAACATTCACATATAGAGTGTCTATGGTTGTTCCGAAATATATATAGATGTGTCGAAATGATAGGTCGAAACATTGTATACGTGTCTATGGTATCTCAAGATTACATAATATATAATACAAGTTGATTAAGTTATGGTTGGAATAGATTTGTTACCAATTTTCACGTAGCTAAAATGAGAAAAATTATCCAATCTTGTTTTACCCATAACTTCTTCATTTTAAATCCGTTTTGAGTGAATCAAATTGCTATGGTTTCATATTGAACTCTATTTTATGAATCTAAACAAAAAAAGTATAGGTTTCTAGTCGGAAAAATAAGTTACAAGTCGTTTTTGTAAAGGTAGTCATTTCAGTCGAAAGAACGACGTCTAGATGACCATTTTAGAAAACATACTTCCACTTTGAGTTTAACCATAATTTTTGGATATAGTTTCATGTTCATAATAAAAATCATTTTCTCAGAATAACAACTTTTAAATCAAAGTTTATCATAGTTTTTAATTAACTAACCCAAAACAGCCCGCGGTGTTACTACGACGGCGTAAATCCGGTTTTACGGTGTTTTTCGTGTTTCCAGGTTTTAAATCATTAAGTTAGAATATCATATAGATATAGAACATGTGTTTAGTTGATTTTAAAAGTCAAGTTAGAAGGATTAACTTTTGTTTGCGAACAAGTTTAGAATTAACTAAACTATGTTCTAGTGATTACAAGTTTAAACCTTCGAATAAGATAGCTTTATATGTATGAATCGAATGATGTTATGAACATCATTACTATCTTAAGTTCCTTGGATGAACCTACTGGAAAAGAGAAAAATGGATCTAGCTTCAATGGATCCTTGGATGGCTCAAAGTTCTTGAAGCAAAATCATGACACGAAAACAAGTTCAAGTAAGATCATCACTTGAAATAAGATTGTTATAGTTATAGAAATTGAACCAAAGTTTGAATATGATTATTACCTTGTATTAGAATGATAACCTACTGTAAGAAACAAAGATTTCTTGAGGTTGGATGATCACCTTACAAGATTGGAAGTGAGCTAGTAAACTTGAAAGTATTCTTGATTTTATGAAACTAGAACTTTTGGAATTTATGAAGAACACTTAGAACTTGAAGATAGAACTTGAGAGAGTTCAATTAGATGAAGAAAATTGAAGAATGAAAGTGTTTGTAGGTGTTTTTGGTCGTTGGTGTATGGATTAGATATAAAGGATATGTAATTTTGTTTTCATGTAAATAAGTCATGAATGATTACTCATATTTTTGTAATCTTATGAGATATTTCATGCTAGTTGCCAAATGATGGTTCCCACATGTGTTAGGTGACTCACATGGGCTGCTAAGAGCTGATCATTGGAGTGTATATACCAATAGTACATACATCTAAAAGCTGTGTATTGTACGAGTACGAATACGGGTGCATACGAGTAGAATTGTTGATGAAACTGAACGAGAATGTAATTGTAAGCATTTTTGTTAAGTAGAAGTATTTTGATAAGTGTATTGAAGTCTTTCAAAAGTGTATAAATACATATTAAAACACTACATGTATATACATTTTAACTGAGTCGTTAAGTCATCGTTAGTCGTTACATGTAAGTGTTGTTTTGAAACCTTTAGGTTAACGATCTTGTTAAATGTTGTTAACCCAATGTTTATAATATCAAAAGATATTTTAAATTATTATATTATCATGATATTATGATGTACGAATATCTCTTAATATGATATATATACATTAAATGTCGTTACAACGATAAACGTTACATATATGTCTCGTTTCAAAATCATTAAGTTAGTAGTCTTGTTTTTACATATGTAGTTCATTGTTAATATAATTAATGATATGTTTACTTATCATAATATCATTTTAACTATATATATAACCATATATATGTCATCATATAGTTTTTTTACAAGTTTTAACGTTCGTGAATCACCGGTCAACTTGGGTGGTCAATTGTCTATATGAAACCTATTTCAATTAATCAAGTCTTAACAAGTTTGATTGCTTAACATGTTGGAAACATTTAATCATGTAAACATCAATCTCAATTAATATATATAAACATGGAAAAGTTTGGGTCACTACACAGCTGTCCTCGTTAGTAACCTATAACTAGTTGTCCACAGTTAGATGTACAGAAATAAATCGATAAATATTATCTTGAATCAATCCACGACCCAGTGTATACGTATCTCAGTATTGATCACAACTCAAACTATATATATTTTGGAATCAACCTCAACCCTGTATAGCTAACTCCAACATTCGCATATAGAGTGTCTATGGTTGTTCCGAAATATATATAGATGTGTCGACATGATAGGTCGAAACATTGTATACGTGTCTATGGTATCTCAAGATTACATAATATACAATACAAGTTGATTAAGTTATGGTTGGAATAGATTTGTTACCAATTTTCACGTAGCTAAAATGAGAAAAATTATCCAATCTTGTTTTACCCATAACTTCTTCATTTTAAATCCGTTTTGAGTGAATCAAATTGCTATGGTTTCATATTGAACTCTATTTTATGAATCTAAACAGAAAAAGTATAGGTTTATAGTCGGAAAAATAAGTTACAAGTCGTTTTTGTAAAGGTAGTCATTTCAGTCGAAAGAACGACGTCTAGATGACCATTTTAGAAAACATACTTCCACTTTGAGTTTAACCATAATTTTTGGATATAGTTTCATGTTCATAATAAAAATAATTTTCTCAGAATAACAACTTTTAAATCAAAGTTTATCATAGTTTTTAATTAACTAACCCAAAACAGCCCGCGGTGTTACTACGACGGCGTAAATCCGGTTTTACGGTGTTTTTCGTGTTTCCAGGTTTTAAATCATTAAGTTAGCATATCATATAGATATAGAACATGTGTTTAGTTGATTTTAAAAGTCAAGTTAGAAGGATTAACTTTTGTTTGCGAACAAGTTTAGAATTAACTAAACTATGTTCTAGTGATTACAAGTTTAAACCTTCGAATAAGATAGCTTTATATGTATGAATCGAATGATGTTATGAACATCATTACTACCTTAATTTCCTTGGATAAACCTACTGGAAAAGAGAAAAATGGATCTAGCTTCAATGGATCCTTGGATGGCTCGAAGTTCTTGAAGCAGAATCATGACACGAAAACAAGTTCAAGTAAGATCATCACTTGAAATAAGATTGTTATAGTTATAGAAATTGAACCAAAGTTAGAATATGATTATTACCTTGTATTAGAATGATAACCTACTGTAAGAAACAAAGATTTCTTGAGGTTGGATGATCACCTTACAAGATTGGAAGTGAGCTAGCAAACTTGAAAGTATTCTTGATTTTATGAAACTAGAACTTTTGGAATTTATGAAGAACACTTAGAACTTGAAGATAGAACTTGAGAGAGATCAATTAGATGAAGAAAATTGAAGAATGAAAGTGTTTGTAGGTGTTTTTGGTCGTTGGTGTATGGATTAGATATAAAGGATATGTAATTTTGTTTTCATGTAAATAAGTCATGAATGATTACTCATATTTTTGTAATTTTATGAGATATTTCATGTTAGTTGCCAAATGATGGTTCCCACATGTGTTAGGTGACTCACATGGGCTGCTAAGAGCTGATCATTGGAGTGTATATACCAATAGTACATACATCTAAAAGCTGTGTATTGTACGAGTACGAATACGGGTGCATACGAGTAGAATTGTTGATGAAACTGAACGAGGATGTAATTGTAAGCATTTTTGTTAAGTAGAAGTATTTTGATAAGTGTATTGAAGTCTTTCAAAAGTGTTTAAATACATATTAAAACACTACATGTATATACATTTTAACTGAGTCGTTAAGTCATCGTTAGTCGTTACATGTAAGTGTTGTTTTGAAACCTTTAGGTTAACGATCTTGTTAAATGTTGTTAACCCAATGTTTATAATATCAAATGAGATTTTAAATTATTATATTATCATGTATGAATATCTCTTAATATGATATATATACATTAAATGTCTTTACAACGATAATCGTTACATATATGTCTCGTTTAAAAATCATTAAGTTAGTAGTCTTGTTTTTACATATGTAGTTCATTGTTAATATACTTTATGATATGTTTTCTTATCATAGTATCATGTTAACTATATATATATATCCATATATATGTCATCATATAGTTTTTACAAGTTTTAACATTCGTGAATCACCGATCAACTTGGGTGGTCAATTGTCTATATGAAACATATTTCAATTAATCAAGTCTTAACAAGTTTGATTGCTTAACATGTTGGAAACATTTAATCATGTAAATATTGAAATGTCCCGTTCTTATTGATTAAAAACGTTCCATATTAATTGATTTCGTTGCGAGGTTTTGACCTCTATATGAGACGTTTTTCAAAGACTGCATTCATTTTAAAACAAACCATAACCTTTATTTCATCAATAAAGGTTTAAAAAGCTTTACGTAGATTATCAAATAATGATAATCTAAAATATCCTGTTTACACACGACCATTACATAATGGTTTACAATACAAATATGTTACAACAAAATAAGTTTCTTGAATGCAGTTTTTACACAATATCATACAAGCATGGACTCCAAATCTCGTCCTTATTTAAGTATGCGACAGCGGAAGCTCTTAATAATCACCTGAGAATAAACATGCTTAAAACGTCAACAAAAATGTTGGTGAGTTATAGGTTTAACCTATATATATCAAATCATAATAATAGACCACAAGATTTCATATTTCAATACACATCCCATACATAGAGATAAAAATCATTCATATGGTGAACACCTGGTAACCGACATTAACAAGATGCATATATAAGAATATCCCCATCATTCCGGGACACCCTTCGGATATGATATAAATTTCGAAGTACTAAAGCATCCGGTACTTTGGATGGGGTTTGTTAAGCCCAATAGATCTATCTTTAGAATTCGCGTCAATTAGGGTGTCTGTTCCCTAATTCTTAGATTACCAGACTTAATAACAAGGGGCATATTCGATTTCGATAATTCAACCATAGAATGTAGTTTCACGTACTTGTGTCTATTTTGTAAATCATTTATAAAACCTGCATGTATTCTCATCCCAAAAATATTAGATTTTAAAAGTGGGACTATAACTCACTTTCACAGATTTTTACTTCGTCGGGAAGTAAGACTTGGCCACTGGTTGATTCACGAACCTATAACAATATATACATATATATTAAAGTATGTTCAAAATATATTTACAACACTTTTAATATATTTTGATGTTTTAAGTTTATTAAGTCAGCTGTCCTCGTTAGTAACCTATAACTAGTTGTCCACAGTTAGATGTACAGAAATAAATCGATAATTATTATCTTGAATCAATCCACGACCCAGTGTATACGTATCTCAGTATTGATCACAACTCAAACTATACATATTTTGGAATCAACCTCAACCCTGTATAGCTAACTCCAACATTCACATATAGAGTGTCTATGGTTGTTCCGAAATATATATAGATGTGTCGACATGATAGGTCGAAACATTGTATACGTGTCTATGGTATCTCAAGATTACATAATATACAATACAAGTTGATTAAGTTATGGTTGGAATATATTTGTTACCAATTTTCACGTAGCTAAAATGAGAAAAATTATCCAATCTTGTTTTACCCATAACTTCTTCATTTTAAATCCGTTTTGAGTGAATCAAATTGCTATGGTTTCATATTGAACTCTATTTTATGAATCTAAACAGAAAATGTATAGGTTTATAGTCAGAAAAATAAGTTACAAGTCGTTTTTGTAAAGGTAGTCATTTCAGTCGAAAGAACGACGTCTAGATGACCATTTTAGAAAACATACTTCCACTTTGAGTTTAACCATAATTTTTGGATATAGTTTCATGTTCATAATAAAAATAATTTTCTCAGAATAACAACTTTTAAATCAAAGTTTATCATAGTTTTTAATTAACTAACCCAAAACAGCCCGCGGTGTTACTACGACGGCGTAAATCCGGTTTTACGGTGTTTTTCGTGTTTCCAGGTTTTAAATCATTAAGTTAGCATATCATATAGATATAGAACATGTGTTTAGTTGATTTTAAAAGTCAAGTTAGAAGGATTAATTTTTGTTTGCGAACAAGTTTAGAATTAACTAAACTATGTTCTAGTGATCACAAGTTTAAACCTTCGAATAAGATAGCTTTATATGTATGAATTGAATGATGTTATGAACATCATTACTACCTTAAGTTCCTTGGATAAACCTACTGGAAAAGAGAAAAATGGATCTAGCTTCAATGGATCCTTGGATGGCTCGAAGTTCTTGAAGCAGAATCATGACACGAAAACAAGTTCAAGTAAGATCATCACTTGAAATAAGATTGTTATAGTTATAGAAATTGAACCAAAGTTTGAATATGATTATTACCTTGTATTAGAATGATAACCTACTGTAAGAAACAAAGATTTCTTGAGGTTGGATGATCACCTTACAAGATTGGAAGTGAGCTAGCAAACTTGAAAGTATTCTTGATTTTATGAAACTAGAACTTTTGGAATTTATGAAGAACACTTAGAACTTGAAGATAGAACTTGAGAGAGATCAATTAGATGAAGAAAATTGAAGAATGAAAGTGTTTGTAGGTGTTTTTGGTCGTTGGTGTATGGATTAGATATAAAGGATATGTAATTTTGTTTTCATGTAAATAAGTCATGAATGATTACTCATATTTTTGTAATTTTATGAGATATTTCATGCTAGTTGCCAAATGATGGTTCCCACATGTGTTAGGTGACTCACATGGGCTGCTAAGAGCTGATCATTGGAGTGTATATACCAATAGTACATACATCTAAAAGCTGTGTATTGTACGAGTACGAATACGGGTGCATACGAGTAGAATTGTTGATGAAACTGAACGAGGATGTAATTGTAAGCATTTTTGTTAAGTAGAAGTATTTTGATAAGTGTATTGAAGTCTTTCAAAAGTGTATAAATACATATTAAAACACTACATGTATATACATTTTAACTGAGTCGTTAAGTCATCGTTAGTCGTTACATGTAAGTGTTGTTTTTAAACCTTTAGGTTAACGGTCTTGTTAAATGTTGTTAACCCAATGTTTATAATATCAAATGAGATTTTAAATTATTATATTATCATGATATTATCATGTATGAATATCTCTTAATATGATATATATACATTAAATGTCTTTACAACGATAATCGTTACATATATGTCTCGTTTAAAAATCATTAAGTTAGTAGTCTTGTTTTTACATATGTAGTTCATTGTTAATATACTTAATGATATGTTTACTTATCATAGTATCATGTTAACTATATATATATCATCATATAGTTTTTACAAGTTTTAACGTTCGTGAATCACCGGTCAACTTGGGTGGTCAATTGTTTATATGAAACATATTTCAATTAATCAAGTCTTAACAAGTTTGATTGCTTAACATGTTGGAAACATTTAATCATGTAAATATCAATCTCAATTAATATATATAAACATGGAAAAGTTCGGGTCACTACAAATATCAATCTCAATTAATATATATAAACATGGAGAAGTTCGGGTCACTACAGTACCTACCCGTTAAATAAATTTCGTCCCGAAATTTTAAGCTGTTGAAGGTGTTGACGAATCTTCTGGAAATAGATGCGGGTATTTCTTCTTCATCTGATCTTCATGCTCCCAGGTGAACTCGGGTCCTCTACGAGCATTCCATCGAACCTTAACAATTGGTATCTTGTTTTGCTTAAGTCTTTTAACCTCACGATCCATTATTTCGACGGGTTCTTCGATGAATTGAAGTTTTTCGTTGATTTGGATTTAATCTAACGGAATAGTGAGATCGTCTTTAGCAAAACATTTCTTTAAATTCGAGACGTGGAAAGTGTTATGTACAGCCGCGAGTTGTTGAGGTAACTCTAGTCGGTAAGCTACTGGTCCGACATGATCAATAATCTTGAATGGTCCAATATACCTTGGATTTAATTTCCCTCGTTTACCAAATCGAACAACGCCTTTCCAAGGTGCAACTTTAAGCATGACCATCTCTCCAATTTCAAATTCTATATCTTTTCTTTTAATGTCAGCGTAGCTCTTTTGTCGACTTTGGGCGGTTTTCAACCGTTTTTGAATTTGGATGATCTTCTCGGTAGTTTCTTGTATAATCTCCGGACCTGTAATCTGTCTATCCCCCACTTCACTCCAACAAATCGGAGACCTGCACTTTCTACCATAAAGTGCTTCAAACGGCGCCATCTCAATGCTTGAATGGTAGCTGTTGTTGTAGGAAAATTCTGCTAATGGTAGATGTCGATCCCAACTGTTTCCGAAATCAATAACACATGCTCGTAGCATGTCTTCAAGCGTTTGTATCGTCCTTTCGCTCTGCCCATCAGTTTGTGGATGATAGGCAGTACTCATGTCTAGACGAGTTCCTAATGCTTGCTGTAATGTCTGCCAGAATCTTGAAATAAATCTGCCATCCCTATCAGAGATAATAGAGATTGGTATTCCATGTCTGGAGACAACTTCCTTCAAATACAGTCGTGCTAACTTCTCCATCTTGTCATCTTCTCTTATTGGTAGGAAGTGTGCTGATTTGGTGAGACGATCAACTTTTACCCAAATAGTATCAAAACCACTTGCAGTCCTTGGCAATTTAGTGATGAAATCCATGGTAATGTTTTCCCATTTCCATTTCGGGATTTCGGGTTGTTGAAGTAGACCTGATGGTTTCTGATGCTCAGCTTTGACCTTAGAACACGTCAAACATTCTCCTACGTATTTAGCAACATCGGCTTTCATACCCGGCCACCAAAAATGTTTCTTGAGATCCTTGTACATCTTCCCCGTTCCAGGATGTATTGAGTATCTGGTTTTATGAGCTTCTCTAAGTACCATTTCTCTCATATATCCAAATTTTGGTACCCAAATCCTTTCAGCCCTATACCGGGTTCCGTCTTCCCGAATATTAAGATGCTTCTCCGATCCTTTGGGTATTTCATCCTTTAAATTTCCCTCTTTTAAAACTCCTTGTTGTGCCTCCTTTATTTGAGTAGTAATGTTATTATGAATCATTATATTCATAGATTTTACTCGAATGGGTTCTCTGTCCTTCCTGCTCAAGGCATCGGCTACCACATTTGCCTTCCCCGGGTGGTAACGAATCTCAAAGTCGTAATCATTCAATAATTCAATCCACCTACGCTGCCTCATATTCAGTTGTTTCTGATTAAATATGTGTTGAAGACTTTTGTGGTCGGTATATATAATACTTTTGACCCCATATAAGTAGTGCCTCCAAGTCTTTAATGCAAAAACAACCGCGCCTAATTCCAAATCATGCGTCGTATAATTTTGTTCGTGAATCTTCAATTGTCTAGACGCATAAGCAATCACCTTCGTTCGTTGCATTAATACACAACCGAGACCTTGCTTTGATGCATCACAATAAATTACAAAATCATCATTCCCTTCAGGCAATGACAATATAGGTGCCGTAGTTAGCTTTTTCTTCAATAACTGAAATGCTTTCTCTTGTTCATCATTCCATTCAAATTTCTTCCCTTTATGCGTTAATGCAGTCAAGGGTTTTGCTATTCTGGAAAAGTCTTAGATGAACCTTCTGTAGTAACCAGCTAGTCCTAAAAACTGGCGTATGTGTTTCGGAGTTTTCGGGGTTTCCCACTTTTCAACAGTTTCTATCTTTGCCGGATCCACCTTAATACCTTCTTTGTTCACTATGTGACCGAGGAATTGAACTTCTTCCAACCAAAATGCACACTTTGAAAACTTAGCGTACAATTCTTCCTTCCTCAATACTTCTAACACCTTTCTCAAATGTTCACCGTGTTCTTGGTCATTCTTTGAGTAAATAAGTATGTCATCAATGAAAACAATGACAAACTTGTCAAGGTATGGTCCACACACTCGGTTCATAAGGTCCATGAACACAGCTGGTGCATTAGTTAAACCAAACGGCATGACCATAAACTCGTAATGACCGTAACGTGTTCTGAAAGCAGTCTTTGGAATATCATCTTCTTTCACCCGCATTTGATGATACCTGGAACGTAAGTCAATCTTTGAATAAACAGACGAGCCTTGTAGTTGATCAAATAAGTCGTCGATTCTCGGTAGTGGGTAGCGGTTCTTGATGGTAAGTTTGTTCAACTCTCGGTAGTCGATACACAACCTGAATGTACCATCTTTCTTCTTGACAAACAAAACAGGAGCTCCCCACGGTGATGTGCTTGGTCGAATGAAACCACGCTCTAAAAGTTCTTGTAATTGGCTTTGCAGTTCTTTCATCTCGCTGGGTGCGAGAGTGTAAGGAGCACGAGCTATTGGTGCAGCTCCTGGTACAAGATCTATTTGAAATTTAACGGATCGATGTGGGGGTAATCCCGGTAATTCTTTCGGAAATACATCGGGAAATTCTTTTGCAATGGGAACATCATTGATGCTCTTTTCTTCAGTTTGTACTTTCTCGACGTGTGCTAGAACAGCATAGCAACCTTTTCTTATTAGTTTTTGTGCCTTCAAATTACTAATAAGATGTAGCTTCGTGTTGCCCTTTTCTCCGTACACTATTAAAGGTTTTCCTTTTTCTCGTATAATGCGAATTGCATTTTTGTAACAAACGATCTCCGCTTTCACTTCTTTCAACCAGTCCATACCGATTATCACATCAAAACTCCCTAACTCTACTGGTATCAAATCAATCTTAAATGTTTCGCTAACCAGTTTAATTTCTCGATTCTGACATATATTATCTGCTGAAATTAATTTACCATTTGCTAATTCGAGTAAAAATTTACTATCCAAAGGCGTCAATGGACAACTTAATTTAGCACAAAAATCTCTACTCATATAGCTTCTATCTGCACCCGAATCAAATAAAACGTAAGCAGATTTATTGTCAATAAGAAACGTACCCGTAACAAGCTCCGGGTCTTCCTGTGCCTCTACCGCATTAATATTGAAAACTCTTCCACGGCCTTGTCCATTCGTGTTCTCCTGGTTCGGGCAATTTCTAATAATGTGGCCTGGTTTTCCACATTTATAACAAACTACATTGGCATAACTTGCTCCGACACTACTTGCTCCGCCATTACTCGTTCCGACACCATTTGTTCCTTTCGTTCTATTAACCCCTGGTCCGTAGACCTCACACTTCGCCGCGCTATGACCATTTCTTTTACACTTGTTGCAAAATTTGGTGCAGAACCCCGAGTGATTCTTTTCACACCTTTGGCATAGCTGCTTCTGATTGTTGTTGTTGTTGCGGTTATTATTGTTGTTGGGATGATTGTTGTAGTTGCTGTTGTTGTTGTTGTTGTTGTTGTTGTTGTTGTTGTTGTTGTTGGGTCGTTTGTTGTAGTTGCGATTGATGTTGCGATTGTTGGGATAATTGTTGCGATTATTGTTGTAATTGCTGTTGTTGTTGTATTGGTGATTCTTATCACCGTTTTCCTCCCACTTTCTTTTGACTTGCTTCACATTGGCCTCTTCAGCAGTCTGTTCTTTAATTCTTTCTTCAATCTGGTTCACTAGTTTGTGAGCCATTCTACATGCCTGTTGTATGGAGGCGGGCTCGTGTGAACTTATATCTTCTTGGATTATTTCCGGTAATCCTTTCACAAACGCGTCGATCTTCTCTTCCTCATCTTCGAATGCTCCCGGATACAATAGGCACAATTCTGTGAATCGTCTTTCGTACGTGGTAATATCAAATCCTTGGGTTCGTAACCCTCTAAGTTCTGTCTTGAGCTTATTGACCTCGGTTCTGGGACGGTACTTCTCGTTCATCAAGTGCTTGAATGCTGACCACGGTAGTGCGTACGCATCATCTTGTCCCACTTGCTCTAGATAGGTATTCCACCATGTTAACGCAGAACCTGTGAAGGTATGCGTAGCGTACTTCACTTTGTCCTCTTCAGTACACTTACTTATGGCAAACACCGATTCGACCTTCTCGGTCCACCGTTTCAATCCGATCGGTCCTTCGGTTCCATCAAATTCCAAAGGTTTACAGGCAGTGAATTCTTTGTAGGTGCATCCTACACGATTTCCTTTACTGCTAGATCCAAGGTTATTGTTGGTATGTAGCGCAGCCTGTACTGCGGCTATGTTTGAAGCTAGAAAAGTACGGAATTCCTCTTCATTCATATTCACGGTGTGTCGAGTAGTCGGTGCCATTTCCTTCAAAATAGTCAAATGGAACAAGTTAATCATACAGAATATTAAGAGTAGTTAATAGTATTTCGTAGCATAATATGAACTCATTTATAAAAGCTTTTTCTTCATATTAGCGTTTTATAAGTTTAAATTCGGGTAGTACCTACCCGTTAAGTTCATACTTAGTAGCTAATATACAATTCAACTACTACAATTCTATATGAAAAACTGATTATAATAATATTTCGCGTTCAAACTTTTATACAATATTTTACAAACTTACAATACCGCTTATTTTACATAAAGCATGAAATATAGCACACAATAACTTTGATACAAGATAGTTGTGAAGACAATTCTAGCTAGTACACAAGTCGTTCAGCAAAGGCAATAAAGACACGTAATTCATACGTCCAGAAACAAGTCATGCATTCTGGTTTTACTAGGACTACTTCCCATCCTTGGTCTTGTGCAGCATAACCGTTATGGCCGTTGATAAGATAGCGTGTTGTAACGTCATCAAAGGGACGAGGGTTACGTAATGTCCAACAGTCCCGTAATAATCTAAAAACCTCATTTCTTACCCCAATTACTGACTCCGTCACTTGTGGAAACGTTTTGTTTAATAGTTGTAGCCCGATGTTCTTGTTCTCACTTTGGTGAGAAGCGAACATTACTAATCTGTAAGCATAACATTCTTCTTTATGTTGCATGTTGGCCGCTTTTTCTAAATCACGAAGTCCAATATTCGGATATATTGAGTCAAAATAATTTCTTAACCCGTTGCGTAAAATAGCATTTGGGTTCCCCGCAATATATGCGTCAAAGTAAACACATCGTAACTTATGGGTTTCCCAATGTGATATCCCCCATCTTTCAAACGAAAGTCTCTTATAAACCAAGACATTCTTGGAACGTTCTTCGAATGTCATACAAACTGATCTCGCCTTAAATAGTTGTGCCGAAGAATTCTGGCTGACTCTAGACAAGATTTCATCAATCATGTCTCCGGGTAGGTCTCTTAAAATATTGGGTTGTCTATCCATTTTGTGTTTTTAAACTGTAAAATAGACAAGAGTTAGATTCATAAAAAAATACTTATTAATACAAGCAATTTTTACATATATCATAAAGCATAAGAACACTATATTACATATATTACACCACACGAATACAACTATCTTATTCCGACTCGCTCGTTTCTTCTTCTTCGGTTTTGGTTCGTTTTGCCAAGTTTCTAGGGATATATGATGTTCCCCTAATACGAGCCGTCGTTGTCCACATTGGTTTAGAAAAACCTGGTGGTTTAGAGGTTCCCGGGTCATTGTTACAACTTAAGGACTTCGGGGGTTGACGATACATATAAAGTTCATCGGGGTTGGAATTAGATTTCTCTATTTTTATGCCCTTTCCCTTATTATTTTCTTTTGCCTTTTTAAATTCAGTTGGGGTAATTTCTATAACATCATCGGAATTCTCGTCGGAATCCGATTCATCGGAGAATTGGTAATCCTCCCAATATTTTGCTTCCTTGGCGGAAACACCATTGACCATAATTAACTTTGGTCGGTTGGTTGAGGATTTTCTTTTACTTAACCGTTTTATTATTTCCCCCACCGGTTCTATTTCTTCATCCGGTTCCGATTCTTCTTCCGGTTCCAATTCTTCTTCCGGTTCCGACTCTTCTTCCGGTTCCTCTTCGGGAACTTGTGAATCAGTCCACAAATCATTCCAATTTATATTTGACTCTTCATTATTATTAGGTGAGTCAATGGGACTTGTTCTAGAGGTAGACATCTATCACATAATATCAAACACGTTAAGAGATTAATATATCACATAATATTCATATGTTAAAAATATATAGTTTCCAACAAAAATGTTAAGCAATCATTTTTAAAGAAAACACGGTCGAAGTCCAGACTCACTAATGCATCCTAACAAACTCGATAAGACACACTAATGCAAATTTTCTGGTTCTCTAAGACCAACGCTCGGATACCAACTGAAATGTCCCGTTCTTATTGATTAAAAACGTTCCATATTAATTGATTTCATTGCGAGGTTTTGACCTCTATATGAGACGTTTTTCAAAGACTGCATTCATTTTTAAAACAAACCATAACCTTTATTTCATAAATAAAGGTTTAAAAAGCTTTACGTAGATTATCAAATAATGATAATCTAAAATATCCTGTTTACACACGACCATTACATAATGGTTTACAATACAAATATGTTACATCGAAATCAGTTTCTTGAATGCAGTTTTTACACAATATCATACAAACATGGACTCCAAATCTTGTCCTTATTTTAGTATGCAACAGCGGAAGCTCTTAATATTCACCTGAGAATAAACATGCTTTAAACGTCAACAAAAATGTTGGTGAGTTATAGGTTTAACCTATATATATCAAATCGTAACAATAGACCACAAGATTTCATATTTCAATACACATCCCATACATAGAGATAAAAATCATTCATATGGTGAACACCTGGTAACCGACAATAACAAGATGCATATATAAGAATATCCCCATCATTCCGGGACACCCTTCGGATATGATATAAATTTCGAAGTACTAAAGCATCCGGTACTTTGGATGGGGTTTGTTAGGCCCAATAGATCTATCTTTAGGATTCGCGTCAATTAGGGTGTATGTTCCCTAATTCTTAGATTACCAGACTTAATAAAAAGGGGCATATTCGATTTCGATAATTCAACCATAGAATGTAGTTTCACGTACTTGTGTCTATTTTGTAAATCATTTATAAAACCTGCATGTATTCTCATCCCAAAAATATTAGATTTTAAAAGTGGGACTATAACTCACTTTCACAGATTTTTACTTCATCGGGAAGTAAGACTTGGCCACTGTTGATTCACGAACCTATAACAATATATACATATATATTAAAGTATGTTCAAAATATATTTACAACACTTTTAATATATTTTGATGTTTTAAGTTTATTAAGTCAGCTGTCCTCGTTAGTAACCTATAACTAGTTGTCCACAGTTAGATGTACAGAAATAAATCGATAAATATTATCTTGAATCAATCCACGACCCAGTGTATACGTATCTCAGTATTGATCACAACTCAAACTATATATATTTTGGAATCAACCTCAACCCTGTATAGCTAACTCCAACATTCACATATAGAGTGTCTATGGTTGTTCCGAAATATATATAGATGTGTCGACATGATAGGTCGAAACATTGTATACGTGTCTATGGTATCTCAAGATTACATAATATACAATACAAGTTGATTAAGTTATGGTTCGAATAGATTTGTTACCAATTTTCACGTAGCTAAAATGAGAAAAATTATCCAATCTTGTTTTACCCATAACTTCTTCATTTTAAATCCGTTTTGAGTGAATCAAATTGCTATGGTTTCATATTGAACTCTATTTTATGAATCTAAACAGAAAAAGTATAGGTTTATAGTCAGAAAAATAAGTTACAAGTCGTTTTTGTAAAGGTAGTCATTTCAGTCGAAAGAACGACGTCTAGATGACCATTTTAGAAAACATACTTCCACTTTGAGTTTAACCATAATTTTTGGATATAGTTTCATGTTCATAATAAAAATAATTTTCTCAGAATAACAACTTTTAAATCAAAGTTTATCATAGTTTTTAATTAACTAACCCAAAACAGCCCGCGGTGTTACTACGACGGCGTAAATCCGGTTTTACGGTGTTTTTCGTGTTTCCAGGTTTTAAATCATTAAGTTAGCATATCATATAGATATAGAAAATGTGTTTAGTTGATTTTAAAAGTCAAGTTAGAAGGATTAACTTTTGTTTGCGAACAAGTTTAGAATTAACTAAACTATGTTCTAGTGATTACAAGTTTAAACCTTCGAATAAGATAGCTTTATATGTATGAATCGAATGATGTTATGAACATCATTACTACCTTAATTTCCTTGGATAAACCTACTGGAAAAGAGAAAAATGGATCTAGCTTCAATGGATCCTTGGATGGCTCGAAGTTCTTGAAGCAGAATCATGACACGAAAACAAGTTCAAGTAAGATCATCACTTGAAATAAGATTGTTATAGTTATAGAAATTGAACCAAAGTTTGAATATGATTATTACCTTGTATTAGAATGATAACCTACTGTAAGAAACAAAGATTTCTTGAGGTTGGATGATCACCTTACAAGATTGGAAGTGAGCTAGCAAACTTGAAAGTATTCTTGATTTTATGAAACTAGAACTTTTGGAATTTATGAAGAACACTTAGAACTTGAAGATAGAACTTGAGAGAGATCAATTAGATGAAGAAAATTGAAGAATGAAAGTGTTTGTAGGTGTTTTTGGTCGTTGGTGTATGGATTAGATATAAAGGATATGTAATTTTGTTTTCATGTAAATAAGTCATGAATGATTACTCATATTTTTGTAATTTTATGAGATATTTCATGTTAGTTGCCAAATGATGGTTCCCACATGTGTTAGGTGACTCACATGGGCTGCTAAGAGCTGATCATTGGAGTGTATATACCAATAGTACATACATCTAAAAGCTGTGTATTGTACGAGTACGAATACGGGTGCATACGAGTAGAATTGTTGATGAAACTGAACGAGGATGTAATTGTAAGCATTTTTGTTAAGTAGAAGTATTTTGATAAGTGTATTGAAGTCTTTCAAAAGTGTTTAAATACATATTAAAACACTACATGTATATACATTTTAACTGAGTCGTTAAGTCATCGTTAGTCGTTACATGTAAGTGTTGTTTTGAAACCTTTAGGTTAACGATCTTGTTAAATGTTGTTAACCCAATGTTTATAATATCAAATGAGATTTTAAATTATTATATTATCATGATATTATCATGTATGAATATCTCTTAATATGATATATATACATTAAATGTCTTTACAACGATAATCGTTACATATATGTCTCGTTTAAAAATCATTAAGTTAGTAGTCTTGTTTTTACATATGTAGTTCATTGTTAATATACTTTATGATATGTTTTCTTATCATAGTATCAAGTTAACTATATATATATATCCATATATATGTCATCATATAGTTTTTACAAGTTTTAACGTTCGTGAATCACCGGTCAACTTGGGTGGTCAATTGTCTATATGAAACATATTTCAATTAATCAAGTCTTAACAAGTTTGATTGCTTAACATGTTGGAAACATTTAATCATGTAAATATCAATCTCAATTAATATATATAAACATGGAAAAGTTCGGGTCACTACACATACCTTGACAAGTTTGTCATTGTTTTCATTGATGACATACTTATTTACTCAAAGAATGACCAAGAACACGGTGAACATTTGAGAAAGGTGTTAGAAGTATTGAGGAAGGAAGAATTGTACGCTAAATTTTCAAAGTGTGCATTTTGGTTGGAAGAAGTTCAATTCCTCGGTCACATAGTGAACAAAAAAGGTATTAAGGTGGATCCGGCAAAGATAGAAACTGTTGAAAAGTGGGAAACCCCGAAAACTCCAAAACACATACGCCAGTTTTTAGGACTAGCTGGTTACTACAGAAGGTTCATCCAAAACTTTTCCAGAATAGCAAAACCCTTGACTGCATTAACGCATAAAAAGAAGAAATTTGAATGGAAGGATGAACAAGAGAAAGCGTTTTAGTTATTGAAGAAAAAGCTAACTACGGCACCTATATTGTCATTGCCTGAAGGGAATGATGATTTTGCGATTTATTGTGACGCATCAAAGCAAGGTCTCGGTTGTGTATTAATGCAACGAACGAAGGGGATTGCTTATGCGTCTAGACAATTGAAGATTCACGAGCAAAATTATACGACGCATGATTTGGAATTAGGCGCGGTTGTTTTTGCATTAAAGACTTGGAGGCACTACTTATATGGGGTCAAAAGTATTATATATACCGACCACAAAAGTCTTCAACACATATTTAATCAGAAACAACTGAATATGAGGCAGCGTAGGTGGATTGAATTGTTGAATGATTACGACTTTGAGATTCGTTACCACCCAGGGAAGGCAAATGTGGTAGCCGATGCCTTGAGCAGGAAGGACAGAGAACCCATTCGAGTAAAATCTATGAATATAATGATTCATAATAACCTTACTACTCAAATAAAGGAGGCGCAACAAGGAGTTTTAAAAGAGGGAAATTTAAAGGATGAAATACCCAAAGGATCGGAGAAGCATCTTAATATTCGGGAAGACGGAACTCGGTATAGGGCTGAAAGGATTTGGGTACCAAAATTTGGAGATATGAGAGAAATGGTACTTAGAGAAGCTCATAAAACCAGATACTCAATACATCCTGGAACGGGGAAGATGTACAAGGATCTCAAGAAACATTTTTGGTGGCCGGGTATGAAAGCCGATGTTGCTAAATACGTAGGAGAATGTTTGACGTGTTCTAAGGTCAAAGCTGAGCATCAGAAACCATCAGGTCTACTTCAACAACCCGAAATCCCAGAATGGAAATGGGAAAACATTACCATGGATTTCATCACTAAATTGCCAAGGACTGCAAGTGGTTTTGATACTATTTGGGTAATAGTTGATCGTCTCACCAAATCAGCACACTTCCTGCCAATAAGAGAAGATGACAAGATGGAGAAGTTAGCACGACTGTATTTGAAGGAAGTCGTCTCCAGACATGGAATACCAATCTCTATTATCTCTGATAGGGATGGCAGATTTATTTCAAGATTCTGGCAGACATTACAGCAAGCATTAGGATCGTCTAGACATGAGTACTGCCTATCATCCACAAACTGATGGGCAGAGCGAAAGGACGATATAAACGCTTGAAGACATGCTACGAGCATGTGTTATTGATTTCGGAAACAGTTGGGATCGACATCTACCGTTAGCAGAATTTTCCTACAATAACAGCTACCATTCAAGCATTGAGATGGCGCCGTTTGAAGCACTTTATGGTAGAAAGTGCAGGTCTTCGATTTGTTGGAGTGAAGTGGGGGATAGACAGATTACGGGTCCGGAGATTATACAAGAAACTACCGAGAAGATCATCCAAATTCAACAACGGTTGAAAACCGCCCAAAGTCGACAAAAGAGCTATGCTGACATTAAAAGAAAAGATATAGAATTTGAAATTGGAGAGATGGTCATGCTTAAAGTTGCACCTTGGAAAGGCGTTGTTCGATTTGGTAAACGAGGGAAATTAAATCCAAGGTATATTGGACCATTCAAGATTATTGATCGTGTCGGACCAGTAGCTTACCGACTTGAGTTACCTCAACAACTCGCGGCTGTACATAACACTTTCCACGTCTCGAATTTGAAGAAATGTTTTGATAAAGAAGATCTCACTATTCCGTTAGATGAAATCCAAATCAACGAAAAACTTCAATTCATCGAAGAACCCGTCAAAATAATGGATCGTGAGGTTAAAAGACTTAAGCAAAACAAGATACCAATTGTTAAGGTTCGATGGAATGCTCGTAGAGGACCCGAGTTCACCTGGGAGCGTGAAGATCTGATGAAGAAGAAATACCCGCATCTATTTCCAGAAGATTCATCAACACCTTCAACAGCTTAAAATTTCGGGACGAAATTTATTTAACGGGTAGGTACTGTAGTGACCCGAACTTTTCCATGTTTATATATATTAATTGAGATTGATATTTACATGATTAAATGTTTCCAACATGTTAAGCAATCAAACTTGTTAAGACTTGATTAATTAAAATATGTTTCATATAGACAATTGACCACCCAAGTTGACCGGTGATTCACGAACGTTAAAACTTGTAAAAACTATATGATGACATATATATGGATATATATATATATATATATATATATATATATATATATATATATATATATATATATATATATATATATATATATATATATATATATATATATATATATATATAGTTAACATGATACTATGATAAGTAAACATATCATTAAGTATATTAACAATGAACTACATATGTAAAAACAAGACTACTAACTTAATGATTTTAAAACGAGACATATATGTAACGATTATCGTTGTAAAGACATTTAATGTATATATATCATATTAAGAGATATTCATACATGATAATATCATGATAATATAATAATTTAAAATCTCATTTGATATTATAAACATTGGGTTAACAACATTTAACAAGATCGTTAACCTAAAGGTTTCAAAACAACACTTACACGTAACGACTAACGATGACTTAACGACTCAGTTAAAATGTATATACATGTAGTGTTTTAATATGTATTTATACACTTTTGAAAGACTTCAATACACTTATCAAAATACTTCTACTTAACAAAAATGCTTACAATTACATCCTCGTTCAGTTTCATCAACAATTCTACTCGTATGCACCCGTATTCGTACTCGTACAATACACAGCTTTTAGATGTATGTACTATTGGTATATACACTCCAATGATCAGCTCTTAGCAGCCCATGTGAGTCACCTAACACATGTGGGAACCATCATTTGGCAACTAGCATGAAATATCTCACAAAATTACAAAAATATGAGTAATCATTCATGACTTATTTACATGAAAACAAAATTACATATCCTTTATATCTAATCCATACACCAACGACCAAAAACACCTACAAACACTTTCATTCTTCAATTTTCTTCATCTAATTGATCTCTCTCAAGTTCTATCTTCAAGTTCTATGTGTTCTTCATAAATTCCAAAAGTTCTAGTTTCATAAAATCAAGAATACTTTCAAGTTTGCTAGCTCACTTCCAATCTTGTAAGGTGATCATCCAACCTCAAGAAATCTTTGTTTCTTACAGTAGGTTATCATTCTAATACAAGGTAATAATCATATTCAAACTTTGGTTCAATTTCTATAACTATAACAATCTTATTTCAAGTGATGATCTTACTTGAACTTGTTTTCGTGTCATGATTCTGCTTCAAGAACTTCGAGCCATCCAAAGATCCGTTGAAGCTAGAACCATTTTTTTCTTTTCCAGTAGTTTTATCCAAGGAACCTAAGGTAGTAATGATGTTCATAACATCATTCGATTCATACATATAAAGCTATCTTATTCGAAGGTTTAAACTTGTAATCACTAGAACATAGTTTAGTTAATTCTAAACTTGTTCGCAAACAAAAGTTAATCCTTCTAACTTGACTTTTAAAATCAACTAAACATATGTTCTATATCTATATGATATGCTAACTTAATGATTTAAAACCTGGAAACACGAAAAACACCGTAAAACCGGATTTACGCCGTCGTAGTAACACCACGGGCTGTTTTGGGTTAGTTAATTAAAAACTATGATAAACTTTGATTTAAAAGTTGTTATTTTGAGAAAATGATTTTTATTATGAACATGAAACTATATCCAAAAATTATGGTTAAACTCAAAGTGGAAGTATGTTTTCTAAAATGGTCATCTAGACGTCGTTCTTTCGACTGAAATGACTACCTTTACAAAAACGACTTGTAACTTATTTTTCCGACTATAAACCTATATTTTTTCTGTTTAGATTCATAAAATAGAGTTCAATATGAAACCATAACAATTTGATTCACTCAAAACGGATTTAAAATGAAGAAATTATGGGTAAAACAAGATTGGATAATTTTTCTCATTTTAGCTACGTGAAAATTGGTAACAAATCTATTCCAACCATAACTTAATCAACTTGTATTGTATATTATGTAATCTTGAGATACCATAGACACGTATACAATGTTTCGACCTATCATGTCGACACATCTATATATATTTCGGAACAACCATAGACACTCTATATGTGAATGTTGGAGTTAGCTATACAGGGTTGAGGTTGATTCCAAAATATATATAGTTTGAGTTGTGATCAATACTGAGATACGTATACACTGGGTCGTGGATTGATTCAAGATAATATTTATCGATTTATTTCTGTACATCTAACTGTGGACAACTAGTTGTAGGTTACTAACGAGGACAGCTGACTTAATAAACTTAGAACATCAAAATATATTAAAAGTGTTGTAAATATATTTTAAACATACTTTGATATATATGTATATATTGTTATAGGTTCGTGAATCAACCAGTGGCCAAGTCTTACTTCCCGACGAAGTAAAAATCTGTGAAAGTGAGTTTCATTTGCCTTTTTACCCTTTATATTTTTGGGCTGAGAATACATGCGCAATTTTTATAAATGATTTACAAAATAGACACAAGTACGTGAAACTACATTCTATAGTTGAATTATCGAAATCGAATATGCCCCTTTTTTTAAAGTCTGGTAATCTAAGAATTAGGGAACAGACACCCTAATTGACGCAAATCCTAAAGATAGATCTATTGGGCCTAACAAACCCCATCCAAAGTACCAGATGCTTTAGTACTTCGAAATTTATATCATATCCGAAGGGTGTCCCGGAATGATGGGGATATTCTTAAATATGCATCTTGTTAATGTCGGTTACCAGGTGTTCACCATATGAATGATTTTTATCTCTATGTATGGGATGTATATTGAAATATGAAATCTTGTGGTCTATTGTTACGATTTGATATATATAGGTTAAACCTATAACTCACCAACATTTTTGTTGACGTTTAAAGCATGTTTATTCTCAGGTGAATATTAAGAGCTTCCGCTGTTGCATACTAAAATAAGGACAAGATTTGGAGTCCATGTTTGTATGATATTGTGTAAAAATTGCATTCAAGAAACTGATTTCGATGTAACATATTTGTATTGTAAACCATTATGTAATGGTCGTGTGTAAACAGGATATTTTAGATTATCATTATTTGATAATCTACGTAAAGCTTTTTAAACCTTTATTTATGAAATAAAGGTTATGGTTTGTTTTAAAAATGAATGCAGTCTTTGAAAAACGTCTCATATAGAGGTCAAAACCTCGCAACGAAATCAATTAATATGGAATGTTTTTAATCAATAAGAACGGGACATTTCATGATGCTGGTGACGTTGACGGTACTGTTGATGTTGTTGGTAAAACAAGTTTAACTTGTTAATCACACACCATTTTTGTCAGGGTTTGTACTCTTCCTTCTATCATTTTGGTTCGCTTAACTGATTTATGGCTAGAGCTAGATTAGATAATCTCTAAGACTTTAGAGATTATATAATCGCCGCGGAATGTTTCTCCAATGAAGTTATGAATTAATACTTCGTCAGTTATTGTTGTTGGTACTCCTTGGTATCTATGGTGCGTATGACGTTGATGCTCGTGGGACAGATTGTGAAGTTGAGGTTTACAACGCGGTTGTGGTTGGAGGTGGTAATGGTACTGTTGGCGTTGATGATGGTGGTACTGGTTATGCTGCTGGTGCTGCTGCTGGTGTTTGTAATCTCTGCACCATATTTTCCAAATCCACTACCCGAGCGCGAAATTCGTTGACTTCTTCTATTATTCCAGGATGATTGTCGGTCGGAACGAGCGGATAAATAAAATATAGAATTTGATGTAGTATATAATCGTGACGAGATACCCTGGAAATGAGAGAGAAAATGGTGTCTCGAACAGGTTCGCCGGTAAGTGCTTCAGGTTCTTCGCCAAGAGGGCAATGTGGTGGATGGAAAGGATCGCCTTCTTCTTGTTTCCAATGATTGAGGAGGCTATGAACTCATCCCCAATTCATCCAGAATAGGTGATGACTGATTGGTTGATCCATTTCGGTCACACTGCTTTCGGAGCTTGAGTGAGATTCCATTTCGGAATCCGAGTGACTTGTACTGATGACAAATTCCATTTCGTACGATTGGACAAAGGATTTTCGATATAAAATGATTTTTCGGCTATCGGGTGGTATTCTATTTACATAGGATATCTATATATAGAGATCAAAAGATTTCATAGATTACGGAGGAATTTGCGGGATATGTCAGGCAAAGTTTAAAGTAACAGATACGATAAGATATGATTTAGCAGATACGCTAAGATATGAATTTTGTCTATACACTACTCATGCAATTAATATAGCAAGATGTGTCTAGACTAATAATGATAAGCAGGTAATTTCCTGTGGATGATAAGCAGATGATTTCTGACTAGAAATGATAAGCAAAACTTTTGACATGCAGACACGGTCGAAGTCCAGACTCACTAATGCATCTTAAAGACTTATCAGTTAGACACACTAATGCAGACCTGGTTTGATAAAACCACCGCTCTGATACCAACTGAAAGGACCCGTTCATATATATTATAAACGATTCACAATAGTTGATTACATTGCGAGGTATTTGACCTCTATATGATACATTTTACAAACATTGCATTCGTTTTTAAAAGACAATCTTTCTTTACATCAAAAATTGACAGGCATGCATACCATTTCATAATATCCACTATCCAACTATAAATTAATTTAATAATAATCTTTGATGAATTCAATGACTCGAATGCAACGTTCTTCGAAATATGCTATGAAAGACTCCAAGTAATATCTTTAAAATGAGCAAATGCACAGCGGAAGATTTCTTTAATACCTGAGAATAAACATGCTTTAAAGTGTCAACCAAAAGGTTGGTGAGTTCATTAGTTTATCATAATCATTTATTTCCATCATTTTAATAGACCACAAGAATTTCATTTCCAGTTCTCATAAATATACGTCCCATGCATAGAGACAAAAAATAATCATTCATATGGTGAACACCTGGTAACCGACATTAACTAGATACATATAAGAATATCCCCTATCATTCCGGGATCCTCCTTCGGACATGATATAATTTCGAAGTACTAAAGCATCCGGTACTTTGGATGGGGTTTGTTAGGCCCAATAGATCTATCTTTAGGATTCGCGTCAATTAGGGTGTCTGTTCCCTAATTCTTAGATTACCAGACTTAATAAAAAGGGGCATATTCGACTTCGATAATTCAACCATATAATGTAGTTTCGATTACTTGTGTCTATTTCGTAAAACATTTATAAAAATTGCGCATGTATTCTCAGCCCAAAAATATAAAGGGTAAAAAGGCAAATGAAACTCACCATACTGTATTTCGTAGTAAAAATACATATAACGTCATTGAACAAGTGCAAGGTTGGCCTCGGATTCACGAACCTAAATTAATTATATATATTTATGTGTTGGTCAATATTTGTCTAACAAATTAGGTCAAGTCATAGTGTACCACAATCCTAATGCTCGAGACTAATATGCAAAAGTCAACAAAAGTAAATTTGACTCAAAATGACTTCCAAAAATCTATACATGATTAATATATAGTTTAAATATCGTCGTTTTATATTTTTAAATATTTTTAAAAGATTTATTAGAGTAAATAATATAATTTATTTATTAATAAATAAAATTTTATATTATATTTATATAATAAAATATACTTTTATATATATTAAGTAATAAAATTTATAGGGTTCATTTAATATTATAAAGATAATATGATAGGTATTATTAAAGTAAGTTATTACACGTAGTAAAATATGTTTGTATCAAATATTTATTTGATAAAATAATATCTATAATGATAGTAAGTAAAGTTGTATTATTTTGTAATAATAATTATTATTATAAAAATATCAATATTTATAATTACTAAGATGACATTATGATAAAACGATAATTCTAATTATGATAACTTTAATATTTACGATAATTTTTAATATTATCTTTAAAATAATAATTCTATTTAAAATAATAATAATATTAATGATATTTTATAGTAACAATGACATTTCTATTAAAATGATAATTTTTATTAAAATGATAGTTTTAATACTAGCGATAATTTTAATAATAATAGTAATGATAAAAATAATAAGAACGATAATTTTATCTAAATCAATATCTTATAATATTTTAATTTCATCATGATACTCTTACCCATTATTTCCTAATCGTTTCGTTTAATAGCTTTTAATCGTCTTGTATATCGTGTTCGTAATAATGATAATAATAGTAATCAAAATAATTAGGTGTTACAGATATTTATTTTAATTACACTAATATTAATAATGATAGTTACTATAACATTATTAACGATAATACTAATAATTATCTTAATGATAATTTAGTAATAATAATAATAACAATAACAATAACCATTTTTAATATTATTGGTATTATTATTATTAATACCAATAATAATAATAATAATAATAATAATAATAATAATTGGATAATAATAATAATACTAATTATAACTTTAACGATAATAACGATAGTAATAATAAAAAAAATAATAATTTTTAATGATAAATCCTTTTATTGATAAAGATAATAATAATAATAATAATAATAATAATAATAATAATAATAAGATAAAACTAGAACGACGATAATAACGACGATAATAATAATCATTTTTAATAATAATAATACAAAAATTTGATGGACTATAACTTCAAATTCGTTCATCGAAATCATTCGATATCTAAATGAAAAGTTCTTAATTTTTCGCTAGCTTTCCAACGACATGCATATCTTATACCTTATCTCTGTCGCATATATAACTAATTCAGGATTCAACATAACCTAACTAAAGGCAATATCAAAAGTACAAACATGCATAATCCTATATACTCGAGCACTAGTCAGGGATACACTATTAGTATGTAAAAGTTAAATTATGAGTACTCACGTATCAATATTGTGATTCAATATTGCAGGAAAGGTACGTAGACGCAACGGAGATGATAAACACTATATTGATCTCACGAGCATACCCATGAACCATACCCAATCACCTCCATAGCTATAACCCATAATTTCCTTAATCCAATTCCACTCGAAAAACAATTTCGAAATCACTCGGACAGCACTCTGACGTAATATTTTATGTATACTAATAATATCTTGAAATAATACGGAGTAAATATATATATGTAAATCGATTGAGAGAGTTTAGAGAAAAATATTTTCAAGTTTCTTATGAAATAATGAAACCTATTGAATTCTATTTATAATAGATTTTTGAATTATTAAAGTGAATTATTAAAGTATGAATTATTAAAGTGAATTATTAAAGTATTAATTATTAAAGTGAATTATTAAAGTATGAATTATTAAAGTGAATTATTAAAGTATGAATTATTAAAGTGAATTATTAAAGTATGAATTATTAAAGTGAATTATTAAAGTTAAAGTAAAGTAAAAATAAAGTAAAGGTAAAGTTTAAGTATAGTAAAAGTATAAAACTATGTACGTATAATACGCGTATAAATATATATAATATTAATTTAAATCGTTATATATATTTAATAAAATAAAATATAAATATCGTTATCTTTATCATACTGGTTAAGTAATGAGTTGTCAAAAGTGGTTCTAGATATTTATAAAAGTTATATACGTTTTAATAATAAAGTTCTTTTTAAACTGAAAACGTTTTTGTACGTTTGAAACTAAATCAAATAAATATAATAATTTTGTTTTCCAAAACCAAATATATTTTTAAGAATCATTTTGTTTAAAGGTTAAAATAATGGAAATCGTTATATCATAAAATATTTTAGAAAAGTAGAATCATATATATTCATAATAGGTTTCAAGTTTTTAAATTACAGTTTGTTGGTGAAGCATGGGATAAAGTTCAAAGATTAAATAAACGTATGAAATCATCTTAATGAAAAATGTCGAGTTACATAACTTGTCGATATCCAACATCTAAGTTATTTACACTTCACGTTCTTACTTATAAATCACTTTACCATTTTCGAATGTTGTCAAAAAAGAATAGATTTCTTAAATCACAGTGGACCTCATAACATAGACCCGTAATCATATCATAATGTATCTGATAAATCAATCATTTGATATTATCTTCTAATTCCATCGATAAACATATTGAAACAAATACGTTCATGTAAAGTATTATACGTTTAATACTTTATTAATATTCTCAAGTTATAATATATATATACATATATATACATATTTATTTATATATAACGGTTCGTGAATCGTCGGAATTTGGTCGAGGTTATAATGAATGTATGAACACAATTTAAAATTCTTGAGATTTAACTTAACAAACTTTGCTTATCGTGTCGGAATAATATAAAGATAAAGTTTAAATTTGGTTAGAAATTTCCGGGTTGTCACATCATATTCAAGTTGGGACCTCGAAAGGGATGATGTTATTGAATGGCACAAAGTCATAACATATTGGGGGTGATGGACGGTTGTTAGGTGGAATCCATCACTTACATTAATTTCTTATGTTTCACGTGCAAGTGGGAGATTGAAGGTATTTCATATGCTCGAGAGACATATTAAATTAATGTGGCTAATGTGTTATGATCCAAGTCGGGTCATACCCAATAACAAGCTTACCGACACCTTATTAGTATTTATCTTAACGATTGGATCATTAAATAAATACGCGACACTTGGATTTTAGAAAATTGGTTTTCTAAAATAATATAACTTGATATGTATATAAATTATGGAATAATTTATATAAAAAAGGATTTAATTATTTATAGGTTAAATAATTAATAATGTTATGTTACATTTTATAAAATTGGTTTTATAAATATACATAATAAATAAAATGGAAGTTTTATAAAATAAATTTTATAAAATTAAATTTTATAAAACAATGAAACCATTTTATAAAATATTGCTAGTGGCCTTGGAAGTGGGTGTAAGCATGCTCTTTGTTGGTCAAAAGCATGGTTAGTTCCCATGTACGTAGATATATATATATATATATATATATATATATATATATATATATATATATATATATATATATATATATATATATATATATATATATATATATATATATATATATATATATATATATATATATATATATATATATATATATATATATATATCTAGTACTCTTTCAAGACATAAATGCACATACACATCAAGATACACAAAAAAAAACTGCTCAAAACCTGCTGCAGCAGGCCGTGAGTTTTGGGTGAGGAGGAAGGCGTTTCTTCAAGTTTCTTAAAGGTATTCAAGTGTCTAAAATCCTAACCATATAAAGGTGGTGTTGGTGCATCAAAAGCTTGTGGGTAATACACACTTGAGGCTTCAAGTTAGAGGCTATTTCATCATCATCTTCATCATCATTTTCCGCTGTCTTTTTTAGCCCTCAATTCATCATTGAGGAGGTATAATTTACTTCCTTCTATTATTTGTAAGCATATGTTCATGACTTGATACATATATGGGATTCAATTTAAATGGTTTATCATATGAACTTGTTTTCTTGATAATTATGCTTCCGCTTTCATCAACTATCATAAAATTGGTTTGTGATTATGTTAACATTAAGAACATGTGATAATGTTGAATTCCATCATATTTAATCAAGGAATATTTCCTTTACACGTTTTCTTCCGCGTTTATATTTAATTATTAATATTATTATTTATTATTAGAATTATATTATTAATTATATATATATATATTATATATATAATTATAAATATAGATGATATGCAGATATGTTCCAACATCTCTCTTCCATTTTTTTCTGTACCGAAATTATCATCTCTCTGTCATATACACAGTCAGTGAGATACATCTAGTTTACATATTGATTTTTATATCAAAAATTTTTATTTCATAAATACCAAATCTTATATAAACAAATCACAAAACAACGAATTCAGATTCATATACTTTACCCTCTATTGCTACAGTTTGTCACATTCATGAACTCAAATTATGAGATTTCTATTTGATGTACAACATCACAAATTAAAGTTAAAACTTCAATCATTATCATCACAATAACATTCGATGATCATTATCATCATTTCATATAAACACCAACAGTTTGACAAATTTTGAGCTTGTGTTCATTGTTAAACCGAAAACATGCTCCTTTTGGTCTTCGGAATGATTGAGTCATTTTCAGATTGAATTGAGCTCAAATTCGGATTCCTTATCACTTATTCAAACTATTTGGAGCTTCAATTCAGGACGAAAATCATCACGAATTGCGATTGGATTTTAGATTTTGTTTCCAATTTAGATCGAGTTCTGGATCCGGGGTTGATGGTCCTCTGATTAGGTTTTGTTCTTCCATATCTTTTTTTTACATCTCCGATAGGTTCTTCTTGTTGGCTCTCAGTAATATAATTTGCATCATATGTGATGATTGTTTGATAGTGCTTCTATTTATGTGATATAAATTGGAACTTGAAAATTTGATTTTAGATTTGGTACATATATGAAATTGAGAATTGAAGAAGTGGCGATACAATCGATGATGTAAGTTGAGATTTAAATTCATTGTTAGGATTTTAAAGTGGTTTTTAAGGATCTAATAGTGGAGTGATGATTCACGATTTTATTTTTTCTTGGTGCATGATAATCACGATACTATGATTCTGATGATGATAAAAGTGATTTGATGATTATGTTGATTAAACAGTGAGGTGAATGAATGATAATGATGATGATTTCGGTTATGATAATCATATTGATGATGATATTTAGTTGATGATAATAATTAGTTAATAATAATTAGTTGATTATGAAACAGTAGGTTAAATAAATAAACTTGCGAGTAATTACATAAATGTGACGAGCGGTTCTGTGGTTTGGAAGAAATTGGTTAGACGGGAGATCACGGGTTCGACCCCGAACTGAGGCATTTCTTTTTAAGAAAAGAAGAAGAATATGGGAAACAGAAAAATACGAGTTATATAAAATTAGAACCTGATTTAAATCAGGAAAGCAATGATGGAGGAATGGTTGGGGTTATGTGGGTTAATGAGAGGTTGAGGGTTCAAGCTTTGTCTAAGGCATTTTTTTTTTTGTGGAAAAAGAAGCAGAAGACAGACAGATATATTGGGTTAAATAAATATGGATTAGTATTAATTTCAGAAAAATAGGCTAGCTCAGCTGGTCTAAGGGAATGTCGGGCTAGCGGGACGTCGCGGGTTCAAACCCGGACTTGGGCATTTTTTAAGGGCTACTTCTTTGAGGTAGTATTTCTATTACCATTACTATTATTATCATATCATATTAGTATTAATATAAGTATTATTATTATTATTCATATTATCATTTTATGAATTAATAAAATGAGTATCATTATTATTTTTATCATTTTTATTATTAGTATTATTATTACTAAGTATTATGAATATTATTATTATTACTATTATTATCATCATTATTATTATTATTATTATTATTATTATCATCATTATTACATTTAACATTAAAATTATTATTTTTAACATTATTACTACTATTATCATTAATTGTATTACTAATATTACCATTAGTATTATTATTACTATTACAACAAATATTATTTATGTAAAGTATAATTATTATATATAACATAACTATATTAATATTTTTTTAAAAAGTAAATAAAATAAATAATTAAATTATTAATGAAACACATAATTAAAATAACAATTAAATCACTAATAATATATAAATTGTTCGATTACTATTATATGTGTTAATATATATATAAATAATATAGGTTTGTGAATTCGAGGCCAACCCTGCATTGTTCAGTTTCGTCGTATGAATATTTTTACTACAAAATATTGAATCGTGAGTTTCATTTGCCCCTTTTCTCTTTACATTTTTGGGCTGAGAATACATACAAATGCTTTATTAACTGTTTTATAATATTTATATGCGTGAGTTTCATTACTCCCTCTTTAAATGTTTTTGTAATATGTATATATATATATATTTTTTTTTGGGACTGAGAATACATGCGCTGTTTTATAACTGTTTTATGAAATAGACACAAGTACTTAAAAACATTCCACAATTAAGTTACGAGTACACCAGATATCACCCCTTTATAGTCTGGTAATCTAAGAATTAGGAAACCGAGCTCCTAATTGACGCGAATCCTAAAGATAGATCTATGGGCACTCACAAGCCCCAGTCAGAGAATTTGAACTGCTTTACTACTTCGAAATAGGTATACAATCGCCAGCTTTAAAAGATATGATCTATTTGTGTGGTGTACACAACCATCATATTTAAAAGAGTGGCCTGATTGTATGCTTTTTGCATGATCGTGCAGAATGCCGGTATGCGGGGGATATTCTAGATGCGTTTTGTTAAGGTCGATTACCAGGTGTTTATATATCGTATGAATGATTTTCCAGCAGTGAGCAGACCTGCACAGATTGTTTTCTAAATATGAGTATCTTGTGGTCTATTATATTATTGAAAAATGATTATTTATGATAAACTAATGAACTCACCAACCTTTTGGTTGACACTTGAAAGCATGTTTATTCTCAGGTATGAAAGAAATCTTCCGCTGTGCATTTGCTCATTTTAGAGATATTACTTAGAGTCATTCATGACATATTTCAAAAGACGTTGCATTCGAGTCGTTGAGTTCATCAAGAATATTATTAAGTCAATTATAGTTGGATATATTATGAATGGTATGCATGCCGTCAACTTTCAATGAAATGAAAGTTTGTCTTTTAAAAATGAATGCAATGTTTGTAAAATGTATCATATAGAGGTCAAGTACCTCGCGATGAAATCAACTATCGTGAATCGTTTATAATCTGTATGAAAGGGGCATTTCAGTTGGTATCAGAGCGGTGGTCTTAGCGAACTAGGTCTTGCATTAGTGTGTCTAACTGATAGTTGTTTAGATGCAGTAGTGGGTCTGGACTTCGACCGTGTCTGCATGTCAAAAGTTTTGCTTAACATTTCTAGTCAGAAATCATCTGCTTATCATCCTTAGGAAATTACATGCTTATCATTCTTAGTCTAGACATATCTTACTGCATTGATTGCATGAATATTGTATAGACGAAATTCATATCTTATCGTATCTGCTAATCCATATCTTAACGTATCTATTACTGAAAATTTTTCCTGACATATTTCGTAAATCCCTCCGTAATCTACGAAATCTTTTGTTCTATATATATATAGATATTCTATATAATTAGAATACCACCCGATAGCCAAAAAGCATTTTATATCGAAAAAAATCCTTTACTCATTCGTACGAAATGGAACTCGTCACTAGTTCAAGTTCTTCAGAACCCGACAGCTATTCCGACATGGATGTTCACCTAAGCTCCGAAAGCAGCGTCACCAGAATGAATTAACCAATCAACCATCTCCAATTCATCTGATGGGTTCGCAGTCTATTAAATCAATAGAGACGCGAAGAAGGCGATCCTTTCCGCCAATCGAATTCACCTCTCGGCGATGAACCTGAAGCACTTACCGGCGAACCTGTTCGTAATACTATTTTCTCTCTCATATCCAGGGTATCTTGGCATGACTATATATTATCTCAAATTCTAGATCTTATTCATCCGCTCATTCCGACCGACAATCATTCCGGAATAATAGAAGAAGTCAACGAACTTCGCGCTCGAGTAATCAATTTGGAGAATATGGTACAAAGGTTACAGGCACCAGCAGCATCAACAACATCAACAGTATCACCATCATCAATACCAACTGTACCAGTACCACCAACAACAACATTCGTATCCTACAACTCAACATCGCAATCTATACCTCGAGCATAATCTTCGTTCTACATCTTGTTCTACATCGATTATTTTCATTCTGCATATCGTTCTACATGAAAGGACCCGTCCTAATCCATCCGGACGAAGTCCATATCGATTATAAACGATTCACAGCAGTTGATTACATCGCGAGGTATTTGACCTCTATATGATACATTTTACAAACATTGCATTCAATTTTAAAAGACAATCTTTCTTTACAACGAAAATTGACAGCATGCATACCATTTCAGAATATATCCAACTATAACTGACTTAATAATAATCTTGATGAACTCGACGACGCGAATGCAACGTCTTTTGAAATATGCCATGAATGACTCCAAGTAATGTTTCTAAAATGAGCAAATGCACAGCGGAAGATTTCTTTCGTACCTGAGAATAAACATGCTTTCAAGTGTCAACCAAAAGGTTGGTGAGTTCATTAGTTTAACATAGATAATCATTTCATAATTTTAATAGACTACAAGATTTCATATTTCCATTTCTCATAAACATACGTCCCATGCATAGAGACAAAAATATCATTCATATGGATTGAACACTTGGTAACCGACATTCACAATATACATATAAGAATATCCCCATCATTCCGGGATCCTCCTTCAGACATGATATAAATTTCGAAGTACTAAAGCATCTGGTACTTTGGATGGGGCTTGTTGGGCCCGATAGATCTATCTTTAGAGTTCGCGTCAATTAGGGTGTCTGTTCCCTAATTCTTAGATTACCAGACTTAATAAAAAGGGGCATATTCGGTTTAATAATCCAGCCATAGAATGTAGTTTTAAGTACTTGTGTCTATTTCGTAAAACAGTTATAAAAGCAGCGCATGTATTCTCAGTCCCAAAAATATATATTGCAAAAGCATTTAAAAATGGAGCAAATGAAACTCACGCATATAATTATTGTAAAACAGTTAATAAAGCATTTGCATGTATTCTCAGCCCAAAAACGTAAAGAGAAAAATGGAGTAAATGAAACTCACCTAATGTATTTTGTAGTAAAAATACATATGACTATATTGAACAACTGAACAATGCAGGGTTGGCCTTGGATTCACGAACCTATATCATTTGTATATATATTAATACACGTAATTGTAGTCGAACAAATATATATGTATTTATTATTAGTGATATACTTGTTAAATTATTTGTTATATAGATGTAGATATATTTAATTTACATATTTTATTTAGCTAGTGTTTATCTTTCATTAAAACATATTAATAATAATAATAATAATTTATATTAGGATTTATATACGATAAAGTATATATGTATATAGTACTTGATATATTTTATGTATAGCCTAGTTACTATCTTTTTAATAATAGAATTTAGTGATATTAATATTATTATATTATATATAATAAATACATTTTTCGTACACGTTATTTATTTGTTTTAAAAATTTGATAGTTTTGATATTAATGATTTACTAATTATAATAAAAATAATAGTATTTATAATAATCTTATTGAAAATGATACTTTTCATAATAATAATGTTATTTACTAATGTTACTTTTATTTAATTATAATTATAAAAATAATAATACGATAGTCACAAAAGTGATATTGATCAATCCTAGATTATCTAATTACGGTTAATCGAGGATTGAGTGCAATGAGGGGGTATAATGGATGTCAATTATGGTTTTGGGACCTTATTGTCATATTTCGTTAAGTGCTAAACGATCAACAACCATGTCCCGGTCTTCGTAAATTACCTTAACCAAATAATGATTTAATCTCGGGCAAAGTCACGAGAAAAATCAATATGGCTAGGGCAACCCTTCCAGAATCAACAACCTAAAATGAGAGGCCAAGCTCCCTATTTATAGGTCCAGGAGTTACGCGGAAGTAAGTTGTGCGGGCACTTTAGGCATTCCGCATAAGTACTGCGAGAAACCTTCGCACTCTTTAATGTTCTGCGTAATCCCACCGCACTCACACTGCGGTTCAGTTGTCTTGTACGTTCGCCTCTATAAGGCATTCTGCACTAAAAATATACATATACATAAGTATGTATATGATCAAGTCCCCCCAGTTTATTGTGTTACATTTTCGCAGAAAAAGTAAGACAATAAACTCTTAAAAAAGAAAAAATTGTAGTGTTTATGGAGTTCTTTTTCTTAAAAAATCATTCGCATAACATACGCAATGTCGCACATCACGTAAATGATCCATCCGCATTGCAGTTTTCCTGCGAACGGCTATATTTCTAGCCGTTGCCATCACTTCGCATTTTAATAACCGTTGGATCATCATGATTATTCTTAAACGGCTACTTGAAATCGTGCAAGTATAAATAGAAAACATTACCGCATATGTCCATTTTCACTTTCTCACACTATTTTCTCTCTCTAATAAAAAAGCATGCTTACAATTTTCATCGTACTCAATCATCTTTCTGCGTTTTTCATTTTTACACTTAACCAAACCACCTCCTTACTTTTATCATGTCTACATCACGATCCCCAACAACTTCCAGACCTTCAGTACATGACTTTAATTCGCTAATTACCAAAGAATTGCTTGAGCAGATCAAACGTAACTATCCATTGCTTGATCAATTCGCACCTGTTGCACCTACAACGGGTGTTACTGCAGACAATCCTCCAGAAGGATATATTACAATCTACAAAACCTCCCTATATTCAGGCAATCTGAGGCTTCCTTTCACTAACTTTTTCTTATCCGCATGTTAGTTTTATGCGGTTGGCCCTGGCCAATTACATCCGAATGCGGTGGCTAAACTTATAGTGTTCGAGATGTACTACAATGCCATAAATAGGCCACCTTCTGTAGATGTATTTCGCAAATTCTCCTCCATCCTAACACATGATGCTAGCTGGTTTAGCTTCAAATGCCGCAATGGTGTCATGGATACACCAAAGGAAAATGTTGGCAAATGGCAACAATCTTACTTTTTCATAAAAAGAACCGCCCTCCGCGATTATAAAAAGATTAACACCTGGGTTAGCTCCTGCTCTGAAAAAAGCAAGGATCGCGTTACACTTGACTAGTATGAAACCTAGACTTTCCAACAGCTCGTCAACACGCGTTTGCAGATTCGCCCATATGGGATCGTGCCTCTTTATGTAGGCAGAATTTCCACATATTGGCCCTGGGCAAACCAGCTTGGCATCTTCAAGGATGCAGATGACAATGGTGCACACTTGTTTTTTATTTCAATTTGCATTTTGTTACTGCGTATGTTAATATATACGACTGTGCAATAATTATTATAATTGTCGCAGAGATCACCCTCGATCAAATTATGCGCCAAAAGAACATTCAAGGCTGCACCTCATACCGTCGCTCATTGGAGAACGACGAAGTTATTGATGTTGAGGAACCGTTGATTAACGAGAACCAGATTACGGAAATCCACGATAAGGGTAAACGCAAAAGTTCTACCATTAACCCTACCACGTCAGGAAAGAAATGCAGAAAATAAGTCATTCAAGAAGATTCTGAAGAAGAAGAAGGTATGCAAAATATTTCCTGCAATTACTTTATACAAAATTCTTCATTATTAATGCGACTGTAACGCATTCACACTGCGTTTTATGCGCAACATTCATCATTATAACTTTTTCGCAGACACCATCGACCTTACTAAAGGTTCACAAGAAGACATGCAGTTCAATATCTCGCAGGATATTCCACACAATGTTTTCAGCAAAGAATTCACTCCAGCAAGCCCTATTATGTCAATAAAATTTGATAATTTTCATGAGCACATAAACATCGACCGCAAAACAGCCGCATATCAATTAAAACAGCTTGCATCTGCGGTTCCTGCAGATGTTCGTGCAGAATTTTAAAAATTTGACGATGAGACCGTGGAAAGTGCACGGGTGCAAAATTTATATACTGTTATGCCTTCTTGTGGATGATGTCCCCCGCAGGGATAAGTTGGTGACGGAGCTTATGGCTCAAGAAAAAGCTTTAAAACAGGCTGATAAGAAGATTGCGCGTCTAAAGAAGGAAAACGCAACACTAAAGAAAGATCTAGGATCTTCTCAAACCGCACTTCAATCCGCGGAAGCTCAAGTGACCACACTGACTACCGCACTTGAGTCCCAGCCGCAAGCTGAAGCTACAGATGAGCAATTTAAACAACTCGTTGCATATCTTCCCACCCTTAGCCATAAGATAATGGATTCCAACCCTGTATCGCAGAAATTCCAAGAGTACCTTAATGCGGCTAAACTCCTTGAACGTTGCGAATTTCTGTCGATAATTGAAAATGCTTATGGGATTGATCCACCGTATCCAGAGGTCATTGACAAAGAAATATGCGAAATAGAGGTTGCGAAGCAGATTTATGATGAAACCAGTAAAGGCATCGAATATATTGACATTCCGGCTCTCTCTGCGCTTTGCCAAGAGGAAAATGTTACCATGAAAGATATTATGGAACTTAATTTGTAATGATGTAGATAATCCGCAATAATGATTGCGTGTAATTTTGTTTGTAACACTTGACCGCAGTCATATGCGGTTTTTAAGAGAAAATGTTCATATTAGTTGCAACTTTTAATTTTTATAGCGCTTTAAGTACTTTTTAATATTCATAACCACTAGCATTGTCCTTTGCATGTTCACTGTTTATTATTGTGCACATAATAAGCAATTACTTTATGCGAAACAACCTGTATGCGCGTGCTAATCTGCACATTATGAATCTTCTAAGTCTGCCGAAACGATCCTTAGGCATATAAATTTGTGTTTTTTGCGAAGCATCCAAGTATGACTAAATCTAATACTTCGGGCAAGATTTCCAACATTTACCTTTTCGCATACACATTCGATATGGTTATTACCAATCATTAAGTGGGCTTTTCCATCACTTATTCAATTTTGCACTTTGTATTCTCATGTTGCTACTGATTTATAATTTTCGCACAAATGCTCATTTATGTGCATTATTTAATTTCGCATAACATAATTAATGCGGCTTCACATTGGCTAACATTATTTTAATTCAATCAATTGTATTCTTAGTTTCAGAAGAATACTGCATAAAGTGGGCTTTTCCATCACTTTTATGCCATACCTTAATAACTTTCTTGTTTTATGCATCATAATTAACTTTACGTACAACAACATCATAAGAAAAATCAACACACTTTATTTATTTACATTTGATTTTTCAAACAACAATAAAATAGGTGAAAACACTTGGCATTGTTACTTTTAAACAAGAATATGTGTAGTGACCCGAACTTTTCCATGTATATATATATTAATTGAGATTGATATTTACATGATTAAATGTTTCCAACATGTTAAGCAATCAAACTTGTTAAGACTTGATTAATTGAAATATGTTTCATATAGACAATTGACCACCCAAGTTGACCGGTGATTCACGAACGTTAAAACTTGTAAAAACTATATGATGACATATATATGGATATATATATATATATATATATATATATATATATATATATATATATATATATATATATATATATATATATATATATATATATATATATATATATATATATATATATATATAGTTAACATGATACTATGATAAGTAAACATATCATTAAGTATATTAACAATGAACTACATATGTAAAAACAAGACTACTAACTTAATAATGATTTTTAAACGAGACATATATGTAACGATTATCGTTTTAAAGACATTTAATGTATATATATCATATTAAGAGATATTCATACATGATAATATCATGATAATATAATAATTTAAAATCTCATTTGATATTATAAACATTGGGTTAACAACATTTAACAAGATCGTTAACCTAAAGGTTTCAAAACAACACTTACATGTAACGACTAACGATGACTTAACGACTCAGTTAAAATGTATATACATGTAGTGTTTTAATATGTATTTATACACTTTTGAAAGACTTCAATACACTTATCAAAATACTTCTACTTAACAAAAATGCTTACAATTAAATCCTCGTTCAGTTTCATCAACAATTCTACTCGTATGCACCCGTATTCGTACTCTTACAATACACAGCTTTTAGATGTATGTACTATTGGTATATACACTCCAATGATCAGCTCTTAGCAGCCCATGTGAGTCACCTAACACATGTGGGAACTATCATTTGGCAACTAGCATGAAATATCTCATAAAATTACAAAAATATGAGTAATCATTCATGACTTATTTACATGAAAACAAAATTACATATCCTTTATATCTAATCCATACACCAACGACCAAAAACACCTACAAACACTTTCATTTTTCAATTTTCTTCATCTAATTGATCTCTCTCAAGTTCTATCTTCAAGTTCTAAGTGTTCTTCATATATTCTACAAGTTCTAGTTACATAAAATCAAGAATACTTTCATGTTTGCTAGCTCACTTCCAATCTTGTAAGGTGATCATCCAACCTCAAGAAATCTGTGTTTCTTACAGTAGGTTATCATTCTAATACAAGGTAATAATCATATTCAAACTTCGGTTCAATTTCTATAACTATAACAATCTTATTTCAAGTGATGATCTTACTTGAACTTGTTTTCGTGTCATGATTCTGCTTCAAGAACTTCGAGCCATCCAAGGATCCGTTGAAGCTAGATCCATTTTTCTTTTTTCCAGTAGGTTTATCCAAGGAACTTAAGGTAGTAATGATGTTCATAACATCATTCGATTCATATATATAAAGCTATCTTATTCGAAGGTTTAAACTTGTAATCACTAGAACATAGTTTAGTTAATTCTAAACTTGTTCGCAAACAAAAGTTAATCCTTCTAACTTGACTTTTAAAATCAACTAAACACATGTTCTATATCTATATGATATGCTAACTTAATGATTTAAAACCTGGAAACACGAAAAACACCGTAAAACCGGATTTACGCCGTCGTAGTAACACCGCGGGCTGTTTTGGGTTAGTTAATTAAAAACTATGATAAACTTTGATTTAAAAGTTGTTATTCTGAGAAAATGATTTTTATTATGAACATGAAACTATATCCAAAAATTATGGTTAAACTCAAAGTGGAAGTATGTTTTCTAAAATGGTCATCTAGACGTCGTTCTTTCGACTGAAATGACTACCTTTACAAACACGACTTGTAACTTATTTTTCTGACTATAAACCTATACTTTTTCTGTTTAGATTCATAAAATAGAGTTCAATATGAAACCATAGCAATTTGATTCACTCAAAACGGATTTAAAATGAAGAAGTTATGGGTAAAACAAGATTGGATAATTTTTCTCATTTTAGCTACGTGAAAATTGGTAACAAATCTATTCCAACCATAACTTAATCAACTTGTATTGTATATTATGTAATCTTGAGATACCATAGACACGTATACAATGTTTCGACCTATCATGTCGACAAATCTATATATATTTCTGAACAACCATAGACACTCTATATGTGAATGTTGGAGTTAGCTATACATGGTTGAGGTTGATTCCAAAATATATATAGTTTGAGTTGTGATCAATACTGAGATACGTATACACTGGGTCGTGGATTGATTCAAGATAATATTTATCAATTTATTTCTGTACATCTAACTGTGGACAACTAGTTGTAGGTTACTAACGAGGACAGCTGACTTAATAAACTTAAAACATCAAAATATATTAAAAGTGCTGTAAATATATTTTGAACATACTTTGATATATATGTATATATTATTATAGGTTCGTGAATCAACCAGTGGCCAAGTCTTACTTCCCGACGAAGTAAAAATCTGTGAAAGTGAGTTATAGTCCCACTTTTAAAAATCTAATATTTTTGGGATGAGAATACATGCAGGTTTTATAAATGATTTACAAAATAGACACAAGTACGTGAAACTACATTCTATGGTTGAATTATCGAAATCGAATATGCCCCTTTTTATTAAGTCTGGTAATCTAAGAATTAGGGAACAGACACCCTAATTGACGCGAATCCTAAAGATAGATCTATTGGGCCTAACAAACCCCATCCAAAGTACCGGATGCTTTAGTACTTCGAAATTTATATCATATCCGAAGGGTGTCCCGGAATGATGGGGATATTCTTAAATATGCATCTTGTTAATGTCGGTTACCAGGTGTTCACCATATGAATGATTTTTATCTCTATGTATGGGATGTGTATTGAAATATGAAATCTTGTGGTCTATTATTATGATTTGATAATATATAGGTTAAACCTATAACTCACCAACATTTTTGTTGACGTTTTAAGCATGTTTATTCTCAGGTGATTATTAAGAGCTTCCGCTGTCGCATACTTAAATAAGGACGAGATTTGGAGTCCATGCTTGTATGATATTGTGTAAAAACTGCATTCAAGAAACTTATTTTGTTGTAACATATTTGTATTGTAAACCATTATGTAATGGTCGTGTGTAAACAGGATATTTTAGATTATCATTATTTGATATAATCTACGTAAAGCTTTTTATACCTTTATTGATGAAATAAAGGTTATGATTTGTTTTAAAATGAATGCAGTCTTTGAAAAACGTCTCATATAGAGGTCAAAACCTCGCAACGAAATCAATTAATATGGAACGTTTTTAATCAATAAGAATGGGACATTTCAGTTGGTATCAGAGCGTTGGTCTTAGAGAACCAGAATTTTGCATTAGTGTGTCTTATCGAGTTTGTTAGGATGCATTAGTGAGTCTGGACTTCGACCGTGTTTACTTGAAAAATGATTGCTTAACAAATTTTGTTGGAAACTATACATTTTTAACATGTGAATATTATGTGATATATTAATCTCTTAACGTGTTTGATATTATGTGATAGATGTCTACCTCTAGAACAAGTCCCATTGACTCACCTAATAATAATGAAGAGTCAAATGTAAATTGGAATGATTCGTGGACTGATTCACAAGTTCCCGAAGAGGAACCGGAAGAAGAGTCGGAACCGGAAGAAGAGTCGGAACCGAAAGAAGAGTCGGAACCGGAAGAAGAATCGGAACCGGAAGAAGAAATAGAACCGGTGGGGGAAATAATAAAACGGTTAAGTAAAAGAAAATCCTCAACCAACCGACCAAGGTTAATTATGGTCAATGGTGTTTCCGCCAAGGAAGCAAAATATTGGGAGGATTACCAATTCTCCGATGAATCGGATTCTGACGAGAATTCCGATGATGTTATAGAAATTACCCCAACTGAATTTAAAAAGGAAAAAGAAAATAATAAGGGAAAGGGCATAAAAATAGAGAAATCTAATTCCAACCCCGATGAACTTTATATGTATCATCAACCCCCGAAGTCCTTAAGTTGTGACAATAACCCGGGAACCTCTAAACCACCAGGTTTTTCTAAACCAATGTGGAAAACGACGGCTCGTATTAGGGGAACATCATATATCCCTAGAAACTTGGCAAAACGAACCAAAACCGAAGAAGAAGAAACGAGCGAGTCAGAATAAGATAGTTGTATTCGTGTGTTGTAATATATGTAATGTAGTGTGCTTATGCTTTATGATATATGTAAAAATTGCTTGTATTAATAAGTATTTTTTTTTTATGAATCTAACTCTTGTCTATTTTACAGTATAAAAACACAAAATGGATAGACAACCCAATATTTTAAGAGACCTACCCGGAGACATGATTGATGAAATCTTGTCTAGAGTCGGTCAGAATTCCTCGGCACAACTATTTAAGGCGAGATCAGTTTGTAAGACATTCGAAGAACGTTCCAAGAATGCCTTGGTTTATAAAAGGCTTTCGTTTGAAAGATGGGGGATATCACATTGGGAAATCCATAAGTTACGATGTGTTTACTTTGACGCATATATTGCGGGGAACCCAAGTGCTATTTTACGCAACGGGTTAAGAAATTATTTTGACTCAATATATCCGAATATTGGACTTCGTGATTTAGAAAAAGCGACTAACATGCAACATAAAGAAGCATGTTATGCTTACGGGTTAGTAATGTTCGCTTCTCACCAAAGTGAGAACAAGAACATCGAACTACAACTATTAAACAAAACGTTCCCACAAGTGACGGAGTCGGTAATTGGGGTAAGAAATGAGGTTTTTAGGTTATTACGAGACTGTTGGTCATTACAAAACCCTCGTCCCTTTGACGACGTTACAACACGCTGTCTTATCAACGGCCATAACGGTTATGTTCCACAAGACCAAGGATGGGAAGTAGTCCTAGTAAAACCAGAATGCATGACTTGTTTCTGGACGTATGAATTACGTGTCTTTATTGCCTTTGCTGAACGACTTGTGTACTAGCTAGAATTATCTTCACAACTATCTTGTATCAAAGTTATTGTGTGCTATATTTCATGCTTTATGTAAAATAAGCGGTATTGTAAGTTTGTAAAATATTGTATAAAAGTTTGAACGCGAAATATTATTATAATCAGTTTTTCATATAGAATTGTAGTAGTTGAATTGTATATTAGCTACTAAGTATGAACTTAACGGGTAGGTACTACCCGAATTTAAACTTATAAAACGCTAATATGAAGAAAAAGCTTTTATAAATGAGTTCATATTATGCTACGAAATACTATTAACTACTCTTAATATTCTGTATGATTAACTTGTTCCATTTGACTATTTTGAAGGAAATGGCACCGACTACTCGACACACCGTGAACATGAATGAAGAGGAATTCCGTACTTTTCTAGCTACAAACATAGCCGCAGTACAGGCTGCGCTACATACCAACAATAACCTTGGATCTAGCAATACAGGAAATCGTGTAGGATGCACCTACAAAGAATTCATTGCCTGCAAACCTTTGGAATTTGATGGAACCGAAGGACCGATCGGATTGAAACGGTGGACCGAGAAGGTCGAATCGGTGTTTGCCATAAGTAAGTGTACTGAAGAGGACAAAGTAAAGTACGCTACACATACCTTCACAGGTTCTGCGTTAACATGGTGGAATACCTATCTAGAGCAAGTGGGACAAGATGATGCGTACGCACTACCGTGGTCAGCATTCAAGCACTTGATGAATGAGAAGTACCGTCCCAGAACCGAGGTCAATAAGCTCAAGACAGAACTTAGAGGGATACGAACCCAAGGATTTGATATTACCACGTACGAAAGACGATTCACAGAATTATGCCTATTGTGTCCGGGAGCGTTCGAAGATGAGGAAGAGAAGATCGACACATTTATGAAAGGATTACCGGAAAGAATCCAAGAAGATATAAGTTCACACGAGCCCGCCTCCATACAACAGGCATGTAGAATGGCTCACAAACTAGTGAACCAGATTGAGGAAAGAATTAAAGAACAGACGGCTGAAGAGGCCAATGTGAAGCAAGTCAAAAGAAAGTGGGAGGAAAATGGTGATAAGAATCACCAATACAACAACAACAGCAATTACAATAATAATCGCAACAATTATCCCAACAATCGCAACATCAATCGCAACTACAACAAACGATCCAACAACAACAACAATAACAACAACAACTACAACAATCATCCCAACAACAATAACAACCGCAACAACAACAACAATCAGAAGCAGCTATGCCAAAGGTGTGAAAAGTATCACTCGGGGTTCTGCACCAAATTTTGCAACAAGTGTAAAAGAAATGGTCATAGTGCAGCGAAGTGTGAGGTCTACGGACCAGGGGTTAACAGAACGAAAGGAATAAATGGTGTCGGAACGAGTAATGGTGGAGCAAGTAGTGTCGGAGCAAGTTATGCCAATGTAGTTTGTTATAAATGTGGAAAACCGGGCCACATTATTAGAAATTGCCCGAACCAGGAGAACACGAATGGACAAGGCCGCGGAAGAGTTTTCAATATTAATGCGGCAGAGGCACAGGAAGACCCGGAGCTTGTTACGGGTACATTTCTTATTGATAATAAATCTGCTTACGTTTTATTTGATTCGGGTGCGGATAGAAGCTATATGAGTAGAGATTTTTGTGCTAAATTAAGTTGTCCATTGACGCCGTTGGATAGTAAATTTTTACGCGAATTAGCAAACGGTAAATTAATTTCAGCAGATAATATATGCCGAAATCGAGAAATTAAACTGGGTAGAGAAATATTTAAGATTGATTTGATACCAGTAGAGTTAGGGAGTTTTGATGTAATAGTTGGCATGGACTGGCTGAAGAAGGTGAAAGCAGGGATCGTATGTTATAAAAATGCAATTCGCATTGTACGAGAAGAAGGAGAACCCTTAATGGTGTACGGAGAAAAGGGCAACATGAAGCTACATCTTATTAGTAATTTGAAGGCATAAAAACTAATAAGAAAAGGTTGCTATGCTGTTCTAGCACACGTCGAGAAAGTACAAACTGAAGAAAAGAGCATCAATGATGTTCCCGTCGCAAAAGAATTTCCCGATGTATTTACGAAAGAATTACCGGGACTACCTCCGCATCGATCTGTTGAATTTCAAATAGATCTTGTACCAGGAGCTGCACCAATAGCTCGTGCTCCTTATAGACTCGCACCCACCGAGATGAAAGAACTGCAAAGCCAACTGCAAGAACTATTAGAACGTGGTTTCATTCGACCAAGCACATCACCATGGGGAGCTCCTATTTTGTTTGTCAAGAAGAAGGATGGTACATTTAGGTTGTGTATTGACTACAGAGAGTTAAACAAACTTACCATCAAAAACCGTTATCCACTGCCGAGAATTGACGACTTATTTGATCAACTACAAGGCTCGTCGATTTATTCGAAGATCGATTTACGTTCCGGATATCATCAAATGCGAGTAAAGTAGGATGATATTCCAAAAACTGCTTTTAGGACGCGTTATGGTCATTACGAGTTTATGGTTATGCCGTTTGGATTGACTAACGCACCAGCTGTGTTCATGGACCTTATGAACCGAGTGTGTGGGCCATATCTTGACAAGTTTGTCATTGTTTTCATCGATGACATACTTATTTACTCAAAGAATGATTAAGAGCACGAAGAACATTTGAGAAAAGTGCTAGAAGTATTGAGGAAAGAAAAACTGTACGCTAAGTTTTCAAAGTGTGCATTTTGGTTGGAAGAAGTTCAATTCCTTGGTCACATAGAAGGTATCCAGGTGGACCCGGCAAAGATCGAAACCGTTGAAAAGTGGGAAACCCCAAAAACTCCGAAGCATATACGTCAATTTTTAGGATTGGCTGGTTACTACAGAAGATTCATCCAAGATTTCTCCAAAATAGCAAAACCCTTGACTGCATTAACGCATAAAGGGAAGAAATTTGAATGGAAGGATGAACAAGAGAAGGCGTTTCAATTATTGAAAAAAAAGCTAACTACGGCACCTATATTGTCATTGCCTAAAGGGAATGATGATTTTGTGATTTATTGTGACACATCAAAGCAAGGTCTCAGTTGTGTATTAATGCAACGGACGAAGGTGATTGCTTATGCGTCTAGACAATTGAAGATTCACGAGCAAAATTATACGACGCATGATTTGGAATTAGGCGCGGTTGTTTTTGCATTAAAGACTTGGAGGCACTACTTATATGGGGTCAAAAGTATTATATATACCGACCACAAAAGTCTTCAACACATATTTAATCAGAAACAACTGAATATGAGGCAGCGTAGGTGGATTGAATTGTTAATGATTACGACTTTGAGATTCGTTACCACCCGGGGAAGGCAAATGTGGTAGCCGACGCCTTGAGCAGAAAGGACAGAGAACCCATTCGAGTAAAATCTATGAATATAATGATTCACACTAACCTTACTACTCAAATAAAGGAGGCGCAACAAGGAGTTTTAAAAGAGGGAAATTTAAAGGATGAAATACCCAAAGGATCGGAGAAGCATCTTAATATTCGGGAAGACAGAACCCGGTATAGGGCTGAAAGAATTTGGGTACCAAAATTTGGAGATATGAGAGAAATGGTACTTAAGGAAGCTCATAAAACCAGATACTCAATACATCCTGGAACGGGGAAGATGTACAAGGATCTTAAGAAACATTTTTGGTGGCCAGGTATGAAAGCCGATATTGCTAAATATGTAGGAGAATGTTTGACGTGTTCTAAGGTCAAAGCTGAACATCAGAAACCATCAGGTCTACTACAACAACCTGAAATCCCGGAATGGAAATGGGAAAACATTACCATGGATTTCATTACTAAATTGCCAAGGACTGCAAGTGGTTATGATACTATTTGGGTAATAGTTGATCGTCTCACCAAGTCAGCACACTTCCTGCCAATAAGAGGAGATGACAAGATGGAGAAGTTAGCACGACTGTATTTGAAGGAAGTCGTCTCCAGACATGGAATACCAATCACTATTATCTCTGATAGGGATGTCAGAATTATTTCAAGATTCTGGCAGACATTACAGCAAGCATTGGGAACTTGTCTAGACATGAGTACTGCCTATCATCCACAAACTGATGGGCAGAGCGAAAGGACGATACAAACGCTTGAAGACATGCTACGAGCATGTGTTATTGATTTCGGAAACAGTTGGGATCGACATCTACCGTTAGCAGAATTTTCCTACAACAACAGCTACCATTCAAGCATTGAGATGGCGCCGTTTGAAGCACTTTATGGTAGAAAGTGCAGGTCTCCGATTTGTTGGAGTGAAGTGGGGGATAGACAGATTACGGGTCCGGAGATTATACAAGAAACTACCGAGAAGATCATCCAAATTCAACAACGGTTGAAAACCGCCAAAAGTCGACAAAAGAGCTACGCTGACATTAAAAGAAAAGATATAGAATTTGAAATTGGAGAGATGGTCATGCTTAAAGTTGCACCTTGGAAAGGCGTTGTTTGATTTGGTAAACGAGGGAAATTAAATCCAAGGTATATTGGAACATTCAAGATTATTGATCGTGTCGGACCAGTAGCTTACCGACTTGAGTTACCTCAACAACTCGCGGCTGTACATAACACTTTCCACGTCTCGAATTTGAAGAAATGTTTTGCTAAAGAAGATCTCACTATTCCGTTAGATGAAATCCAAATCAACGAAAAACTTCAATTCATCGAAGAACCCGTCGAAATAATGGATCGTGAGGTTAAAAGACTTAAGCAAAACAAGATACCAATTGTTAAGGTTCGATGGAATGCTCGTAGAGGACCCGAGTTCACCTGGGAGTGTGAAGATCAGATGAAGAAGAAATACCCGCATCTATTTCCAGAAGATTCATCAACACCTTCAACAGCTTAAAATTTCGGGACGAAATTTATTTAACGGGTAGGTACTGTAGTGACCCGAACTTTTCCATGTATATATATATTAATTGAGATTGATATTTACATGATTAAATGTTTCCAACATGTTAAGCAATCAAACTTGTTAAGACTTGATTAATTGAAATATGTTTCATATAGACAATTGACCACCCAAGATGACCGGTGATTCACGAACGTTAAAACTTGTAAAAACTATATGATGACATATATATGGATATATATATATATAGTTAACATGATACTATGATAAGTAAACATATCATTAAGTATATTAACAATGAACTACATATGTAAAAACAAGACTACTAACTTAATGATTTTTAAACGAGACATATATGTAACGATTATCGTTGTAAAGACATTTAATGTATATATATCATATTAAGAGATATTCATACATGATAATATCATGATAATATAATAATTTAAAATCTCATTTGATATTATAAACATTGGGTTAACAACATTTAACAAGATCGTTAACCTAAAGGTTTCAAAACAACACTTACATGTAACGACTAACGATGACTTAACGACTCAGTTAAAATGTATATACATGTAGTGTTTTAATATGTATTTATACACTTTTGAAAGACTTCAATACACTTATCAAAATACTTCTACTTAACAAAAATGCTTACAATTAAATCCTCGTTCAGTTTCATCAACAATTCTACTCGTATGCACCCGTATTCGTACTCGTACAATACACAGCTTTTAGCTGTATGTACTATTGGTATATACACTCCAATGATCAGCTCTTAGCAGCCCATGTGAGTCACCTAACACATGTGGGAACTATCATTTGGCAACTAGCATGAAATATCTCATAAAATTACAAAAATATGAGTAATCATTCATGACTTATTTACATGAAAACAAAATTACATATCCTTTATATCTAATCCATACACCAACGACCAAAAACACCTACAAACACTTTCATTCTTCAATTTTCTTCATCTAATTGATCTCTCTCAAGTTCTATCTTCAAGTTCTAAGTGTTCTTCATATATTCTACAAGTTCTAGTTACATAAAATCAAGAATACTTTCAAGTTTGCTAGCTCACTTCCAATCTTGTAAGGTGATCATCCAACCTCAAGAAATCTCTGTTTCTTACAGTAGGTTATCATTCTAATACAAGGTAATAGTCATATTCAAACTTTGGTTCAATTTCTATAACTATAACAATCTTATTTCAAGTGATGATCTTACTTGAACTTGTTTTCGTGTCATGATTCTGCTTCAAGAACTTCGAGCCATCCAAGGATCCGTTGAAGCTAGATCCATTTTTCTCTTTTCCAGTAGGTTTATCCAAGGAACTTAAGGTAGTAATGATGTTCATAACATCATTCGATTCATATATATAAAGCTATCTTATTCGAAGGTTTAAACTTGTAATCACTAGAACATAGTTTAGTTAATTCTAAACTTGTTCGCAAATAAAAGTTAATCCTTCTAACTTGACTTTTAAAATCAACTAAACACATGTTCTATATCTATATGATATGCTAACTTAATGATTTAAAACCTGGAAACACGAAAAACACCGTAAAACCGGATTTACGCCGTCGTAGTAACACCGCGGGCTGTTTTGGGTTAGTTAATTAAAAACTATGATAAACTTTGATTTAAAAGTTGTTATTCTGAGAAAATGATTTTTATTATGAACATGAAACTATATCCAAAAATTATGGTTAAACTCAAAGTGGAAGTATGTTTTCTAAAATGGTCATCTAGACGTCGTTCTTTCGACTGAAATGACTACCTTTACAAACACGACTTGTAACTTATTTTTCTGACTATAAACCTATACTTTTTCTGTTTAGATTCATAAAATAGAGTTCAATATGAAACCATAGCAATTTGATTCACTCAAAACGGATTTAAAATGAAGAAGTTATGGGTAAAACAAGATTGGATAATTTTTCTCATTTTAGCTACGTGAAAATTGGTAACAAATCTATTCCAACCATAACTTAATCAACTTGTATTGTATATTATGTAATCTTGAGATACCATAGACACGTATACAATGTTTCGACCTATCATGTTGACACATCTATATATATTTCGGAACAACCATAGACACTCTATATGTGAATGTTGGAGTTAGCTATACAGGGTTGAGGTTGATTCCAAAATATATATAGTTTGAGTTGTGATCAATACTGAGATACGTATACACTGGGTCGTGGATTGATTCAAGATAATATTTATCGATTTATTTCTGTACATCTAACTGTGGACAACTAGTTGTAGATTACTAACGAGGACAGCTGACTTAATAAACTTAAAACATCAAAATATATTAAAAGTGTTGTAAATATATTTTGAACATACTTTGATATATATGTATATATTGTTATAGGTTCGTGAATCAACCAGTGGCCAAGTCTTACTTCCCGACGAAGTAAAAATCTGTGAAAGTGAGTTATAGTCCTACTTTTAAAAATCTAATATTTTTGGGATGAGAATACATGCAGGTTTTATAAATGATTTACAAAATAGACACAAGTACGTGAAACTACATTCTATGGTTGAATTATCGAAATCGAATATGCCCCTTTTTATTAAGTCTGGTAATCTAAGAATTAGGGAACAGACACCCTAATTGACGCGAATCCTAAAGATAGATCTATTGGGCCTAACAAACCCCATCCAAAGTACCGGATGCTTTAGTACTTCGAAATTTATATCATATCCGAAGGGTGTCCCGGAATGATGGGGATATTCTTAAATATGCATCTTGTTAATGTCGGTTACCAGGTGTTCACCATATGAATGATTTTTATCTCTATGTATGGGATGTGTATTGAAATATGAAATCTTGTGGTCTATTATTATGATTTGATAATATATAGGTTAAACCTATAACTCACCAACATTTTTGTTGACGTTTTAAGCATGTTTATTCTCAGGTGATTATTAAGAGCTTTCGCTGTCGCATACTTAAATAAGGACGAGATTTGGAGTCCATGCTTGTATGATATTGTGTAAAAACTGCATTCAAGAAACTTATTTTGTTGTAACATATTTGTATTGTAAACCATTATGTAATGGTCGTGTGTAAACATGATATTTTAGATTATCATTATTTGATAATCTACGTAAAGCTTTTTAAACCTTTATTGATGAAATAAAGGTTATGATTTGTTTTAAAATGAATGCAGTCTTTGAAAAACGTCTCATATAGAGGTCAAAACCTCGCAACGAAATCAATTAATATGGAACGTTTTTAATCAATAAGAACGGGACATTTCAATATGCAAATCACAATTCAGATGACCTATCATTCGCATTGAACCTTCTATGCGGAACTTCAGATATTCACATTTTAACATCACTCAATCATCATGACATTTGCGTTTGTTACCACCATATGGCCTTCTGTTCCCGCATTATCATTCAACATTACAGATGCACATAACGACTGCTGATCAACAGATGTAACTGTCGCAATGCCATTGGTTGTTGTAAACTTTACCATCCCGTGAATTGGGGAGGAGACAATACCCAATCTGCAAACAGCTGTACGCCCCAAAAGAATGTTATAGCGCTAAACAGTATTCATCACATACAAACTCAATTGAGCTTTAAGCGAAAGTTGTGCGTTTTGCTCATCAACAACTTCAATTTCCAACTCCAACTGCCCAATAGGCCACGCAGACTCACCAGAAAAGCCAGACAAAGACATTGCGGTTGGCCTCAACTTGGATTGAACATCTTTTGGCAATTTGCGAAAACACTGATTATACATAACATCAACACTACTACCAGTATCTATGTGTACTTTCATCACTTGAATACCCAACTCTGCAATCTTGCATGATATAACAATTGGTTCCTCCAAAAATGCGCAACCATTTTCTGCCACAAAAGTTATAGGCACAAGCTGCCAATTTTCATAGGTTTTCAACGGCTTTTGCTGTATTGTATCACCATTAACAGTCACCATGTTTATAACTTGAATTTACTGCAAAGCCTCCTTTTTCCCAACCACCTTCGCACCCAAGTTTTTCACCGCGGGTGCTTTGCGTTCTTGCTGCACCACTGTGTTAACATTTGGCGTTTTTGGGGTAGCTGCCAATACGAGCGCAACTATCACGTCGGTGGAACTTGCTTCCTTGGTAATCAAAAGGTGATTGAATTTTCCCTGTCCAACCGCGTTTGCGATTAACTCAACAAGGTCGCGATAACGATTTGTATCATGCCCATAGTCGTCATGAAAAATACAAAATTTTGATTTGTCACGCCTATTATTATCACTCAACTACGGTGGATCTGGAAATGCTTTAGCAACACGCTCTTACAAAAGGATCTCTTTTGGTGATTTTGTCAAAGTTTGAATTACCGCAAAGGAATCATTATTCCATTTACGCGTATAATTCCTGTCGCGATTATTATAACCTTGATTACCACCATCTCCCTCGTTACGCTGTTGGTCATTGCGCCAATTTCCACCATTATTGTTCCTCCTTTGCTGACCAGATCCGCGGTTATAATCGAGGTAACCATCCCCGTTACCAACACGGTATGTGTCATTATCATCACGCCAACTCCTGTCCTTGGCCCAGCCGCAGTTTTGTATTATGTTACTGTCTTCACCACAGCGGATGTAATCATATGTTTCTTGCATGACTTTAGCAAAACTGCGCGGAACATCTCTGCGAAGACGCCGCACAAGAGTTGGGTGTCTCTGCGGATTTATTGCATGTACGAAACCAGAGATTTTTTGATCCACAAGGAGATTTGGAATTTTTTGACACTCATAAATGTATCTTGTCAGCAAACTTCCTAATGTCTCTTTAAAGCCTTGTTTGATGTCGTGACACTCTATGTGGGTCTTTTTCTGCGGTAATAAGTTTTGAAATTGCAAGATAAATTTTTCTCTTAAATCAACAAAACCCGCAATGTTTCTTGCGTTTAGATTATGAAACCACTCACGCGCTAATCCCTGCAACACCATTGGGAAAACGCAACACGCGATGGCTTCATCCCAGTTATACGTGCTAACTACACCTTCAAATCTTTGCAAAAAATCAAGTGGATCTGTTAACCCTGAATATACACCCAAAGTTGCTGGCACAATGGGTGGTGTAGTGATTGGGTAATCAGATATGTGCTCCACAAACTTATCTATCACGAACGTTATTTCAGTTGCCTTTTTCAGCCGCACTTCCTTATTTTCCGCACAATACTTCTCAATCATTTTCTGTATAACATCAGGATGCTCAAATTTATGTTGCATATCCCTTGGTGCTAATTTTTTGAACATATCCGCCAAAAATGTTTGCGCATTCTCCATTTTCGCATCCTGAGATGTTTCTCCTTCTTCATAATAGCGCAGAACAAGGCTGGAAGGCCTTTTACGTTTCAATTTCGCAATTTCCACCACTTCAGGATCACTTTCAGAATTTTCAGAATTATCTAAATTTGTCATTATAACTTTTGTGGCTTTTGCTTTCTTTAAAAGCAGTACTGGCGAACCAAAAGCTCTTTGATCTTGCTCTTCATCACGCACTCTTTCATCATGTTGGATGATTAACTTCTGCGTATTCGGTGATGATTCATTAAGTGGCCATTCAAAATTGTTTGGAATATGGAGGTCAAAACCTCTTTCTTTTAATAATTGCTTTGCCTCTAAGGGCGTGAGTACTTTTTTCGCGGTCTTTTTTGACGCTCCTTTTTCTACGATTTCAGCACCACTATGCGCATTACCTTCATTGATCAAGGTTTTATCTAACTTTGTCTGCGCACTTGCAGAAGTTACTTTTGACCTCATTTCATCTGCTTTCTGCTCTTCTCGATTCTGCGACACATTGCGCCTTGCCGCATTCACCTTTTCAGTTGCAACATTCATTTGTGTTTCTTCCATTGCTTTAGCATTTACAGATGCTTTCACAAGCAACTCTTTAGTTTGCTGGCTAACGTTAGGACTTGATTGAAAATCAAGATTCGAAGCATTTTTTGGATCTAATGCACCTATAATGCTTGCATTCTTCTTTTTATTGCACGTAGACATGTTTGTCCAAGAATATCTTGAACTTTTCACTTCTTGTGAATTAAAAACACTTTCCTGCAATACAAAATAGAGAACAACACGATTAGAATTAGGAAATGAGTTTAATAGCTTGATTAAAACGAACGCGAATTTCTCATTTCAATTCTATTCGTGTCCCACGGATGGCGCCAATTGATCAATCCTAGATTATCCAATTACAGTTAATCGAGGATTGAGTGCAATGAGGGGGTATAATGGATGTCGATTATTGTTTTGGGACCTTATTGTCATATTTCGTTAAGTGCTAAACGATCAACAACCATGTCCCGGTCTTCGTAAATTACCTTAACCAAATAATGATTTAATCTCGGGCAAAGTCACGAGAAAAATCAATATAGCTAGGGCAACCCTTCCAGAATCAACAACCTAAAATGAGAGGCCAAGCTCCCTATTTATAGGTCCAGGAGTTACGCGGAAGTAAGTTGTGCAGGCACTTTAGGCATTCCGCATAAGTACTGCGAGAAACCTTCGTACTCTTTAATGTTCTGCGCAATCCCACCGCACTCACACTGCGGTTCAGTTGTCTTGTATGTTCGCCTCTAAAAGGCATTCCGCACTAAAAATATACATATACATAAGTATGTATATGATCAGATATCAATACTAATATTAATGGAGATAAAGGTAATTTGTATTGTTCTCATAGTAATAATAATAATTCTAATTATAATAATAATAATGATACAACTAGGTGATAATTATATTAATAATAACCATAATATTTATAACATTTAACAATACTAACAATAATAATCATAATACTAACAATAATAATAATGAAAATGATAATAAAAATAATAATACTAATAAATATGTAACTACCTTCAAGGAATAAGCCTTTTTTTAAAAAAAAAACTATCTTGAACCGGGCTTGAACCCGTGAGCCCTCGCTAACCCAACACCCTCCTAAACCATTCGGCTATCGCCTAATTTCTGTTTATATTCTCCACGCAATTTATTATAACCCGTATTTCCTTTTGTCTAATTCATCTCCTTTCTCAAATACCATTCGACAGTGATCCCTACAACTACTCAACCATCTCAAATTCGGTTTCTGACTTCTAAATTAAATCAAGAACTACTTGTGTGATTTTCAGAAACAAACAACAGCAACATAAAATAAGATAAAAATGATTTAAACATCTCTGCTGCTCGTCGCTAGTTAAAAAAAAAAAATTTGATTTCGGTTTTATGGAACGTGTTAGACTAAGATTATAAAACGAAATACATTTCAAATCCAACATATAAACTATAATAATTGTCAATTGAACTTGAATTGAAACGTATAACACAATTTCGATCTAAATTCAAAAGGTTTGACTTTTTAATACGAAACTTTAACTCGCAAATTCGGGTTTATTATGAAAAATTGATATTCGAAACTTTGCAGATAGTTTATATAGAAGATTTCTAACCAAACTACATTAACACTTTTTAAAGTTGTTTGAAAAAATTGAATTTTCAAGAAAATGAAGAACGAACAGGGTATGGAGTTTGTTCTTCAATATTTCTGTTTAAAATTTTAATTGAAAAATAGCTGTAAAAGAACTCGTAGCTGTTAATTGATACTGTATGTCGTTTCATTTGTTAGCAACTGAATTCGATGGTTTTATACTGAATGATATATCGACAGGATAAATAAGTCAGTGATAGAAATAAAATAAAATAATATAAATCAGATAAAGACCCATAACAGAATCGTACTACATTGGATATCAATCTTCAAAAGTTTGCAGACCAAACAAAATCATACAGTTGAAAGTGTACTGAATTTGGATTTGGAATCTGTCTAATACGATTTTTAATTATCTTTATATTAAATAAATAAATAAATAAATAAAAATGTTAGTTGCTAACACTCTGCGTTGTGATCTGATTCTGGTAATGATATTTGGATGCATTAACCAAATTAGTATATAGTTGATAGGTGTATGTAACCATTTTGTATAATTTAATAATTTTTATAATTAAAATTTATATTAATAATTACATTAATAATAATAATCATATCATTATAGTAATGATACTAGTAATTAACAAATTGATAATAATTATATTATATATGGCAAAAGAACATTTTGTATTATTTTCTATGAATAATAACTATAAGAATAGTAATGATATTAATAATAACATTGTTAAAGATAATAATAATAATAATAATAATAATAATTATGCATAATAACTTAAGATTATAATTTTACTACTAATTATAATGATATAACAATTTAGATGTATTAATTCTATATATTAAATAATAATATTCTAATATTAACATTAATATTAATATTAATAATAATCAATTATGAAAGTAAATATAATAATATTAATATATCATTTATATTTTAACTTGTAATTATGTTTAATATATTTCCATTTTTAATATCATATTTACCAGTTATATAATTTATTGAATCTTTAATATTTATTAATTATATATATATTTATATATATAATATTACCTGTGTAAAGAATTTGGTTATACATATATATTTACATATTTATTTGCACACAATTGTTCGTGAATCGTCGGGAGTAGTCGAACGTCAAATGAACATATTAAACACAGTTCAAAGTTTTTAAGATTCAATTTTACAAACTTTGCTTATCATGTCGAATTCATATAAAGATTAAAGTTTAAATTTGATCGGAAATTTCTGGGTCACTACACTACATCAGTTATTTTCGTTCTACATAGCGATTATGTAATCTCTAATGTTTTAGAGATTATGTATTCTAGTTCTAACGGTAAATCAAATGAGTTTAATATTATATTAACTCATTAAATTCATGATTACATCTGAAGAAAATATATATGTATATATGTTTTCATAAAGATTGTAATTAAAAATTCTTTTGTATAAACTGTTAATGGTGAGAATATTTTAACGGGTAGGTAATACCCGAGGAATATTTAGATTCACATTAATAAGTTACACTGTACATTCTTTCAAATCTGATTCAACGGTCATTTATTATCATATTTACATCCACAGATATACGAATCCGTTCACCATAGAATAACCATTTTCATTCAATTTAACATTTAAATTTTGACTTATCAGAATCCAACAAGTGGCATAATGAAGAAAACATTGGATAAAATAAAATTGTTAGAAACAAACCAATTAACTATGAGAAATTTTGTTAAGAATCCACGCTAACAAAATCCTAGCTAACTGTTCCTAGCTAACTGTTAAATCCTTATTACATTTATTTATCACAATTTTAATTCTTTCAATTTTATTTATCGTCATTTAATTTCTGTATTTATTTTACGCACTTTAAATATCGGGACACGTATACAATGTTTTGACATATCATATCGACGCATCTATATATATTATTTGGAATAACCATAGACACTCTATATGCAGTAATGCTTGAGTTAGCTATACAGGGTTGAGGTTGATTTACAATAATATATATACTTTGAGTTGTGATCGAGTCTGAGACATGTATACAATGGGTCACGATACGTATTAATTAATTCGAATATTATATATTAAACTATATATGAATTATTGGATTACTAATTGTGGACTGCTAACTGTGAACTGGCAACATTGGACAATTAAAAATGAATTAAAATATTGATTATAACATATGAAACTAAACAATTCTTCAAGTTTGCCACTTGATTTCATCTTAAACCCCATTTGTATCTTGACAATTACAATCTGCGTTTAAACCTTTCATGATTCTTGAAAACACCTCAATCGAGAGGATGAACCAACCGCATTTCATCTACGGAAGAAAATATTGATGCATACAATCATGCACCTGGAAAACTCTTGGAACCCAAGTAGAAAAATTAAAACGAATCTATAATCCCTTGGCGTTGTTATTACCGAAAATAACTTTACAATCCCTCTCCAAATTAGCCAATTTTGTCACAGCTCTAGCAAATCAACTTCGAATTTTCAGTCGGATTAGCCTTATTATAACCTTGTTATATAAGTTGCCTTTCGTCATCGTTACCGGGGAACCATTTATATTTCACCACATTAGCAGTAAACTTACCAGCAACTTCATTACTCATTGACTTTAGTCTCTCAGAAGAACCATTATATTTGTTCGTTAAAACCTATTCATATACTCATCTACATCTTATAACGAGAATTACCACATCAATTACCGGGAATTAGCAATCAGTATTTTGAAATCTCGCAACATGTCTTCATCAACAATTATATGTATACATATAACATCTATCTCTTAGAATTATGATCTTCTATTCTGAAATTCTGAAAAGCACCCAGTCTATGAACCAATACTCTGAATTTTAAAAAGATGAATGAAGCAGCAAAAACTGTAAATGACTTTAACAGCCAAAAGTGGAATGATAAAGAATAGTACGTTGACAAAGCTCAGAAAAGTTGGAACTAGAAAACGGATTGAGCAAACCATGAAGGAGGCCGTGGACAAACCACAAAGACTAAATCTGCCTTCAAAGAATCCAAATGATCCAGTGTCTACTTAAGTCTTTAGCAAATACCTTTCTCTTTACTCTAAACCTTGCGGACAAATTCTTCATCATTATTTGATATTAGAAATTCTAAGATATCATCGTATCTTTTGTGACAACCCGGATTTTTCCAACCAAATTTAAACTTTAATCTTTATATATTCCCAACACGATAAGCAAAGTTTGTAAGTTGAATCTCAAGAATTTTAAACTGTGTTCATACATTCATTCAACCTCGACCAAATTCCAAAGATTCACGAACCATTATAAGAACGGATATGATTATATATGTATATGTGTATATACTATAACTTGAAAACATTAACAAAGTATTAGACGTATAATACTTTATATAAACGTATTTGTTTCAAAATATATTCTAATTGTTATCAATGGAATTAAAAGATGATATCAAATGATTGAATTATTAGATACATTGAATTAGGATTACGAGTCTCTGTTAAGAGGTCCACTTTGATTTAGAAAACCTTTTCTTTTTAACGATATCCTGAATATTTGATAAAAGTGATTTACAAAAGTGTCATTAACGTGAGTTAGTCAAAAGTTAGTAATCAATTCCGTTTAAATTTCAAAAATATACTTTACTTGATTAACTCGTGTCCCTAGATAAAGCAACCCTTTAGTTTTCATATTAAAAACATTATTTGGTAAAATAACTACTATTATTTAAAAACAAGTTAAAACGAACTTTGAAATCTATTTGGTTTTGAAAGGCTAAATATTATATCATTAGTTAAAATATTTCAAATATATTTATTAGGTACAAATTTACAATTTTAATATATATATATATATATATATATATATATATATATATATATATATATATATATATATATATATATATATATATATAGGGGCAGGATCAATGGGGAAGTAACCAATCGGGGGGAAGAGGGGGGAAGCAAAAAAAAAAATTCGTTTTTTTGAAATATTTTTTTCGGCATCAAGATCAAATGAAAATATGAATATTTAGAAGAGACACCTCGTGATGAATGTTATTATTTAGGCCGGAAAACGATCGACAAAAATAACATTCAATATAATATTGTTCGTGACGAATATGAACTTTTTTTTTTTTCATGTTTTGTGAAGTAAAATTTAGCCCAATTTAGAGTTTAGGGTTTAGGGTTTAGGGTTTAGGGTTTGGTGTTTTGGGTTTATTCTATAAACCCAGAACACCAAACCCTAAACCCTAAACCCTAAACCCTAAACTCTAAACCGTTCGTGTTAAAAACTCAATCTAAATCCTAAATCTAAACCCTAAATCTAAACCATAAACCCTAAATTTCTAAACCCTAATATCTAAACCCTATAAACCCTAATATCTAAACCCTAATATCTAAACCCCAATAGCTAAAACCTCAAAATACGCTCGAAAAACACGATAATTGTTATATATTACTTCTTCGAGCGTTTTCCTACCAAAATAAAAACATTTATCAAAAAGTATCTCTACTAAATGTTCATATTTTCATCTCATCTATAATGTTCGTGAACAAAGTTTTTTCAAAAAACGAAAAAAAAGGTTTTTGCTTCCCCCCGCTTCCCCCCGAATGGTTACTTCCCTCTTGATCCTACCACTATATATATATATATATATATATATATATATATATATATATATATATATATATATATATATATATATATATATATATATATATATATATATTTAACTTACTCATAAAACGTCCCAATTTAGAATAATATAGCTTGGTAAACAACGAGTCACTAATTTATAGAAGCAAATGACCACAACACTCAAATTTTATAAGATACATCTTTACAAGGTAATTTATTGATGAATATATCAAACTGTTATTAAAGGTACACGTCGCATAGCGTAAAAGACTAGTTTTCTAAACGTACGAAAGTGCGCTCGAAAAACCGAAAGTGGTACATGAGTCGAGTGACAACGTACGAGTCATTTTAGTAAAAATTACATTTTTACCATGAACGTAAATATAATATAATATTTAATTAATTCTAAAGATTAAATATATTAAATATTAATTATATATAAAAACGTGTGTCAAGTGAATTGTTTCAATTTGTCAAGTGAATGATTGGAAGTCACGGACTGGATAGAGCAGCCATGCGATCGCATGGCCAATGCTCTCCTGACCCATGCAATCGCATGGTGTAGTTGGTGAAGCCAAGTGCTATAAAATTGAACGTTTTCAGTAGGTAATTCACTCCATCTCTCAATCTGTCTCTCACTCTCTATATTAATATTTATTATTATTATTATTATTATTATTATTATTATTATTAAAGGTTAATATTATTATTAATTTTAATGGTTAAGAGTATTAATATTATTAGTAATATTTATACATAAAATACTACGACAGAGTGTTGTTCAAGTAATTTTCCAAAAACTGGGTGGCGAGTAGGATAGGGCTAAGGAAATTATGGGTTATAGCTATGGAGATGATGGGTATGGTTCCTGGGTATGCTCGTGAGGTCAATCTAGTGTTTATCATTTCCGTTACGTCTACGTACCTTTCCTGCAATATTGAATCTCAATATTGATACGTGAGTACTCATAATTTAACTTTTACATATTAATAGTGTATCCCTGACTAGTGCTCGAGTATATAGAATTATGCATGTTTGTACCTTTGATATTGCCTTTAGTTAGGTTATGCTGAATCCTGAATTAGTTATATATACGGTTGAGATAAGGTATAACATATGCATGTCGTTGGAAAGCTAGCGAAAAATTAAGAACTTTTCCTTTAGATATCGAATGGTTTCGATGAACGGATTAGAAGTTATAGCCAATTGAATCTTTGTATTATTATTAAAAATGATTATTATTATCGTCATTATTATCGTCCTTATAATTTTTATCTAATTATTATTATTATTATTATTATTATTATTATTATTATTATTATTATTATTATTATTATTATTACTACTACTACTACTACTACTACTAATATCATTATTATTATGATCATTATTATTATCATTATCCATAGAAATTATTATCATTAAAAATTATTAATTTATTATTATTACTACCGTTATTATCATTAAAGTTATAATTAATATTATTATTATTATTATCATTAAAATAGTTATTAGTATTAATATTATCATAATATTTATTATTATTAGTATTATTATAATTAAAACTAATATTAGTAACACTTAATTATTATGATTACTATTATTATTATTAAAATGAACTCGATATAAAAGACAATTAAAAGCTATCAAATGAATCAATTAGGAAATAATGAGTATGTGTATCATAATGAAATTAAAATATTGTAAGATATTAATTTAGATAAAATTATTGTAATTATTATTTTGTCATTACTATTATTATTAAAAGTATCGTTATATTAAAACTATCATTTTAACAAAAATTACCATTTTAATAGAAATGTCATTGTTACTATAAAATATCATTACTATTATCATTTTAAAGAGAATTATTATTTTAAAAGATAATATTAAAAAGTATCATAAATATTAATGTTATCATAATTAGAATTATAATTTTATTTTAGTAATTATAAATATTGATATTTTAATTAATAGAATAATAATAATTATTATTACAAAATAATGCAACTTTTACTTACTATTATTATAGATATTATGTTATCAAATACATATGAGATACAAACATATTTTTACTACGTATAATAAAATTTCTTTAATAATACCTATAATATTATCTTTATGATATTAAATGAACTTTATAAATTTTATTACTTAAGATATATAAAAGTATTTTTTTATAAAGTTTTATTTATTAATAAATGAATTATATTATTTACTCTAATAAATCTTTTAAAAGATATTTAAAAATATAAAACGACGATATTTAAACTATATATTAATCATGTATAGATTTTGGAAATCATTTTGAGTCAATTTGACTTCTGTTGACTATTGCATATTAGTCTCGAGCATTAGGATTGTGGTACACTATGACCTGACTTAAATTGTTAGACCAATATTGACCAACATATAAATATATATACTTAATTTAGATTTGTGAATCCGAGGCCAACCTTGCACTTGTTCAATGACGTTAAATGTATTTTTACTACGAAATACAGTATGGTGAGTTTCATTTGCCTTTTTACCCTTTATATTTTTGGGCTGAGAATACATGCGCAATTTTTATAAATGTTTTACGAAATAGACACAAGTAATTGAAACTACATTATATGGTTGAATGATCGAAGCCGAATATGCCCGTTTTTGCTTGGTAGCCTAAGAATTAGGGAACATCACTAATTTTGAGAATTAGTGCATGCCTAATTGACACGAATCCTAAAGATAGATCTATGGGCCCGACGAACCCCATACAAAGTACCGGATGCTTTAGTACTTCGATGTTGTTTTATATCATGTCCGAAGGATTTCCCGGAATGATAGGGGATATTCTTATATGCATCTTGTTAATGTCGGTTACCAGGTGTTCAATCCATATGAATGATATTTTTGTCTCTATGCATAGGACGTATATTTATGAGAACCGGAAATGAAATTCTTGTGGATTATTAAAATGATAAAAATGAATGATTATGATAAACTAATGAACTCACCAACCTTTTGGTTGACACTTTAAAGCATGTTTATTCTCAGGTGTTAAAGAAATCTTCCGCTGTGCATTTGCTCATTTTAAAGATATTACTTGGAGTCTTTCATGGCATATTTCGAAGAACGTTGCATTCGAGTCATTGAAAATATCAAAGATTATTATTAAGTCAATTTATAGTTGGATAGTGGATATTATGAAATGGTATGCATGCCTGTCAATTTTCGATGTAAAGAAAGTTTGTCTTTTAAAAACGAATGCAATGTTTGTAAAATGTATCATATAGAGGTCAAATACCTCGCGATGTAATCAACTATTGTGAATCGTTTATAATGTATATGAACGGGTCCTTTCAGTTGGTATCAGAGCGGTGGTCTTAGCGAACCAGGTCTGCATTAGTGTGTCTAACTGATAAGTCGTTAGGATGCATTAGTAAGTCTGGACTTTGACTGTGTCTGCATGTCAAAAGTTTTGCTTATCATTTCTAGTCAGAAATCATCTGCTTATTATCCTTAGGAAATTACCTGCTTATCATTATTAGTCTAGAAATGTCTTACTACATAAATTGCATGAGTAGTGTATAGACAAAATTCATATCTTAGCGTATCTTCTAAATCATATCTTATCGTATCTGTTACTTTAAACTTTGCCTGATAATGGTGTATCCTAGGAGATACACGCATAAAAACATTAATTTATACAGAAAAATCGAACAAAGAGCACAGAAAATAACAAAATCTAGAGGTGTTCAGAGTTTGCCGCCCAGCGTCCAGCAGGCCGCCCAGCGTCAAGCGTAATGTAGTGACCCGAACTTTTCCATGTTTATATATATTAATTGAGATTGATATTTACATGATTAAATGTTTCCAACATGTTAAGCAATCAAACTTGTTAAGACTTGATTAATTGAAATATGTTTCATATAGACAATTGACCACCCAAGTTGACCGGTGATTCACGAACGTTAAAACTTGTAAAAACTATATGATGACATATATATATATATATATATATATATATATGGATATATATATATATATATATATATATATATATATATATATATATATATATATATATATATATATATATATATATATATATATAGTTAACATGATACTATGATAAGTAAACATATCATTAAGTATATTAACAATGAACTACTTATGTAAAAACAAGATTACTAACTTAATGATTTTTAAACGAGACATATATGTAACGATTATCGTTGTAAAGACATTTAATGTATATATATCATATTAAGAGATATTCATACATGATAATATCATGATAATATAATAATTTAAAATCTCATTTGATATTATAAACATTGGGTTAACAACATTTAACAAGATCGTTAACCTAAAGGTTTCAAAACAACACTTACATGTAACGACTAACGATGACTTAACGACTCAGTTAAAATGTATATACATGTAGTATTTTAATATGTATTTATACACTTTTGAAAGACTTCAAGACACTTATCAAAATACTTCTACTTAACAAAAATGCTTACAATTATATCCTCGTTCAGTTTCATCAACAATTCTACTCGTATGCACCCGTATTCGTACTCGTACAATACACAGCTTTTAGATGTATGTACTATTGGTATATACACTCCAATGATCAGCTCTTAGTAGCCCATGTGAGTCACCTAACACATGTGGGAACCATCATTTGGCAACTAGTATGAAATATCTCATAAAATTACAAAAATATGAGTAATCATTCATGACTTATTTACATGAAAACAAAATTACATATCCTTTATATCTAATCCATACACCAACGACCAAAAACACCTACAAAAACTTTCATTCTTCAATTTTCTTCATCTAATTGATCTCTCTCAAGTTCTATCTTCAAGTTCTAAGTGTTCTTCATATATTTTACAAGTTCTAGTTACATAAAATCAAGAATACTTTCAAGTTTGCTAGCTCACTTCCAATCTTGTAAGGTGATCATCCAACCTCAAGAAATCTTTGTTTCTTACAGTTGGTTATCATTCTAATACAAGGTAATAATCATATTCAAACTTTGGTTCAATTTCTATAACTATAACAATCTTATTTCAAGTGATGATCTTACTTGAACTTGTTTTCGTGTCATGATTCTGCTTCAAGAACTTCGAGCCATCCAAGGATCCGTTGAAGCTAGATCCATTTTTCTCTTTTCCAGTAGGTTTATCCAAGGAACTTAAGGTAGTAATGATGTTCATAACATCATTCGATTCATATATATAAAGCTATCTTTTTCGAAGGTTTAAACTTGTAATCACTAGAACATAGTTTAGTTAATTCTAAACTTGTTCGCAAACAAAAGTTAATCCTTCTAACTTGACTTTTAAAATCAACTAAACACATGTTCTATATCTATATGATATGCTAACTTAATGATTTAAAACCTGGAAACATGAAAAACACCGTAAAACTGGATTTACGCCGTCGTAGTAACACCGCGGGCTGTTTTGGGTTAGTTAATTAAAAACTATGATAAACTTTGATTTAAAAGTTGTTATTCTGAGAAAATGATTTTTATTATGAACATGAAACTATATCCAAAAATTATGGTTAAACTCAAAGTGGAAGTATGTTTTCTAAAATGGTCATCTAGACGTCGTTCTTTCGACTGAAATGACTACCTTTACAAAAACGACTTGTAACTTATTTTTCCGACTATAAACCTATACTTTTCTGTTTAGATTCATAAAATAGAGTTCAATATGAAACCATAGCATTTTGATTCACTCGAAACGGATTTAAAATGAAGAAGTTATGGGTAAAACAAGATTGGATAATTTTTCTCATTTTAGCTACGTGAAAATTGGTAACAAATCTATTCCAACCATAACTTAATCAACTTGTATTGTATATTATGTAATCTTGAGATACCATAGACACGTATACAATGTTTCGACCTATCATGTCGACACATCTATATATATTTCGGAACAACCATAGACACTCTATATGTGAATGTTGGAGTTAGCTATACAGGGTTGAGGTTGATTCCAAAATATATATAGTTTGAGTTGTGATCAATACTGAGATACGTATACACTGGTCGTGGATTGATTCAAGATAATATTTATTGATTTATTTCTGTACATCTAACTGTGGACAACTAGTTGTAGGTTACTAACAAGGACATCTGACTTAATAAACTTAAAACATCAAAATATATTAAAAGTGTTGTAAATATATCTTAAACATACTTTGATATATATGTATATATTGTTATAGGTTCGTGAATCAACCAGTGGCCAAGTCTTACTTCCCGACGAAGTAAAAATCTGTGAAAGTGAGTTATAGTCCCACTTTTAAAATCTAATATTTTTGGGATGAGAATACATGCAGGTTTTATAAATGATTTACAAAATAGACACAAGTACGTGAAACTACATTCTATGGTTGAATTATCGAAATCGAATATGCCCCTTTTTATTAAGTCTGGTAATCTAAGAATTAGGGAACAGACACCCTAATTGACGCGAATCCTAAAGATAGATCTATTGGGCCTAACAAACCCCATCCAAAGTACCGGATGCTTTAGTACTTCGAAATTTATATCATATCCGAAGGGTGTCCCGGAATGATGGGGATATTCTTATATATATGCATCTTGTTAATGTCGGTTACCAGGTGTTCACCATATGAATGATTTTTATCTCAATGTATGGGATGTGTATTGAAATATGAAATCTTGTGGTCTATTATTATGATTTGATATATATAGGTTAAACCTATAACTCACCAACATTTTTGTTGACATTTTAAGCATGTTTATTCTCAGGTGATTATTAAGAGCTTCCGCTGTCGCATACTTAAATAAGGACGAGATTTGGAGTCCATGCTTGTATGATATTGTGTAAAAACTGCATTCAAGAAACTTATTTTGTTGTAACATATTTGTATTGTAAACCATTATGTAATGGTCGTGTGTAAACATGATATTTTAGATTATCATTATTTGATAATCTACGTAAAGCTTTTTAAACCTTTATTGATGAAATAAAGGTTATGGTTTGTTTTAAAATGAATGCAGTCTTTGAAAAACGTCTCATATAGAGGTCAAAACCTCGCAACGAAATCAATTAATATGGAACGTTTTTAATCAATGAGAACGGGACATTTCAGTTAGTATCCGAGCGTTGGTCTTAGAGAACCAGAATTTTGCATTAGTGTGTCTTATCGAGTTTGTTAGGATGCATTAGTGAGTCTGGACTTCGACCGTGTTTACTTGAAAAATGATTGCTTAACAAATTTTGTTGGAAACTATATATTTTTAACATGTGAATATTATGTGATATATTAATCTCTTAACGCGTTTGATATTATGTGATAGATGTCTACCTCTAGAACAAGTCCCATTGACTCACCTAATAATAATGAAGAGTCAAATGTAAATTGGAATGATTCGTGGACTGATTCACAAGTTCCCGAAGAGGAACCGGAAGAAGAGTCGGAACCGGAAGAAGAATCGGAACCGGAAGAAGAATCGGAACCGGATGAAGAAATAGAACCGGTGGGGGAAATAATAAAACGGTTAAGTAAAAGAAAATCCTCAACCAACCGACCAAGGTTAATTATGGTCAATGGTGTTTCCGCCAAGGAAGCAAAATATTGGGAGGATTACCAATTCTCCGATGAATCGGATTCCGACGAGAATTCCGATGATGTTATAGAAATTACCCCAACTGAATTTAAAAAGGCAAAAGAAAATAATAAGGGAAAGGGCATAAAAATAGAGAAATCTAATTCCAACCCCGATGAACTTTATATGTATCGTCAACCCCCGAAGTCCTTAAGTTGTTACAATGACCCGGGAACCTCTAAACCACCAGGTTTTTCTAGACCAATGTGGAAAACGACGGCTCGTATTAGGGGAACATCATATATCCCTAGAAACTTGGCAAAACGAACCAAAACCGAAGAAGAAGAAACGAGCGAGTCGGAATAAGATAGTTGTATTCGTGTGGTGTAATATATGTAATATAGTGTGCTTATGCTTTATGATATATGTAAAAATTGCTTGTATTAATAAGTATTTTTTTATGAATCTAACTCTTGTCTATTTTACAGTTTAAAAACACAAAATGGATAGACAACCCAATATTTTAAGAGACCTACCCGGAGACATGATTGATGAAATCTTGTCTAGAGTCGGCCAGAATTCCTCGGCACAACTATTTAAGGCGAGATCAGTTTGTAAGACATTCGAAGAACGTTCCAAGAATGTCTTGGTTTATAAGAGACTTTCGTTTGAAAGATGGGGGATATCACATTGGGAAACCCATAAGTTACGATGTGTTTACTTTGACGCATATATTGCGGGGAACCCAAATGCTATTTTACGTAACGGGTTAAGAAATTATTTTGACTCAATATATCCGAATATTGGACTTCGTGATTTAGAAAAAGCGGCTAACATGCAACATAAAGAAGCATGTTATGCTTACGGATTAGTAATGTTCGCTTCTCACTAAAGTGAGAACAAGAACATCGGGCTACAACTATTAAACAAAACGTTTCCACAAGTGACGGAGTCGGTAATTGGGGTAAGAAATGAGGTTTTTAGATTGTTACGGGACTGTTGGACATTACGTAACCCTCGTCCCTTTGACGACGTTACAACACGCTGTCTTATCAACGGCCATAACGGTTATGTTCCACAAGACCAAGGATGGGAAGTAGTCCTAGTAAAACCAGAATGCATGACTTGTTTCTGGACGTATGAATTACGTGTCTTTATTGCCTTAGCTGAACGACTTGTGTACTAGATAGAATTATCTTCACAACTATCTTGTATCAAAGTTATTGTGTGCTATATTTCATGCTTTATGTAAAATAAGCGGTATTGTAAGTTTGTAAAATATTGTATAAAAGTTTGAACGCGAAATATTATTATAATCAGTTTTTCATATAGAATTGTAGTAGTTGAATTGTATATTAGCTACTAAGTATGAACTTAACGGGTAGGTACTACCCGAATTTAAACTTATAAAACGCTAATATGAAGAAAAGGCTTTTATAAATGAGTTCATATTATGCTACGAAATACTATTAACTACTCTTAATATTCTGTATGATTAACTTGTTCCATTTGACTATTTTGAAGGAAATGGCACCGACTACTCGACACACCGTGAATATGAATGAAGAGGAATTCCGTACTTTTCTAGCTTCAAACATAGCTGCAGTACAGGCTGCGCTACATACCAACAATAACCTTGGATCTGGCAGTACAGGAAATCGTGTAGGATGCACCTACAAAGAATTCACTGCCTGCAAACGGTGGACCGAGAAGGTCGAATCGGTGTTTGCCATAAGTAAGTGTACTGAAGAGGACAAAGTGAAGTATGCTACGCATACCTTCACAGGTTCTGCATTAACATGGTGGAATACCTATCTAGAGCAAGTGGGACAAGATGATGCGTACGCACTACCGTGGTCAGCATTCAAGCACTTGATGAACGAGAAGTACCGTCCCAGAACCGAGGTCAATAAGCTCAAGACAGAACTTAGAGGGTTACGAACCCAAGGATTTGATGAGATGACCCGTCCCAATCCATAAGGACGAATACAATAACATATGATTACATCGCGAGGTATTTGACCTCTATATGATACATTTTACAAACATTGCATTCGTTTTAAAAGAAAAGCTTTCATTTACATCGAAAGTTGACAGGCATGCATACCATTTCATAATATCCAAACTATAAATGACCTAATCTGTCATCTACTTAAATATAATCTTTAATGAACTTCAACGACTCGAATGCAATGTCTTTTGAAATATGTCATGAATGACTCCAAGTAATATCTTTAAAATCAGCTAATGCACAGCGGAAGATCTCTTTCAAACCTGAGAATAAACATGCTTTCAAGTGTCAACCAAAAGGTTGGTGAGTTCATTAGTTTATCATAATCATTTATTTTCATCATTTTTATAGACCACAAGAATTTCATTTCCAGTTCTCTTAAATATACGTCCCATGCATAGAGACAAAAATAATCATTCATATGGTGAACACCTGGTAACCGACATTAACTAGATACATATAAGAATATCCCCTATCATTCCGGGATCCTCCTTCGGACATGATATAAATTTCGAAGTACTAAAGCATCCGGTACTTTGGATGGGGTTTGTTAGGCCCAATAGATCTATCTTTAGGATTCGCGTCAATTAGGGTGTCTGTTCCCTAATTCTTAGATTACCAGACTTTAATAAAAAGGGGCATATTCGATTTCGATAATTCAACCATAGAATGTAGTTTCAATTACTTGTGTCTATTTCGTCAAACATTTATAAAAGCATTTCATGTATTCACAGTTCAAAATATATTTCAAAAAGCATTTAATAAAACAGTTGTAAAAGCAGCGCTTGTATTCTCAGTCCCAAAAATGTAAAGAGAAAAAGGGAGCAAATGAACTCACCATACTGTATTTTGTAGTAAAAATACATATAACATCATCGAACAAGTGTAAGGTTGGCCTTGGATTCACGAACCTATATTAATTATATATATTTATATGACGGTCAATATTTGTCTAACAATTTAGGCCAAGTCATAGTGTACCACAATCCTAATGCTCGAGTCTGACTCAACAGTATAGTAACATGTTATATTACCCATGCTCATTTAAAATTCTAGTAAAAGGTGACGTGTGAAACAACGTAACACAAATGGTATCATAATCATAAAATAGTATTTTAGTATTTAGAGAAAGTCAACACGAAAAAATTAACTGAAAAGTTAACGGGAAAAGTCAAAGTTCAAGGTCAAAAGTCAAAGGTTAAAGTAAAAACGAGGTCGCATGCAAAAATACAATAACTTATACAAAAATGATTTTTTTTCGGTCAAACATGACTAAACGACCACTTCAGCGATTTTTAGAAAAATTATCGAAACTCCGATTGATAAACGGCCAAAGATAAAAGTTACACATTACCAAAAAGATTAAGCATAAATTTTTACAGAAGTAAACTAAATCTAGACAACTCGTAGTTGCCAACGCGGTTTCGGCGTTTCAAAGTTAATTTTTCAGCTTTAATAAATTTACAAAAGTGACCGAGTAGCCTACTTTGGAGATTTTTAGAAAATTCCTCGAAACTCGGATTGACAAGCGGTCAAAGCCTTCAAATTCTCGTTACCACAAAGATATAACATGATTTTTGGCAAAAGTAAACACACATCAGGTCGACCATGGCAACTGATACAAAACTGACATTTTTAATAAAAAGTTCCAGCTCTTTTTAGAATTTTAAAATGTGACCAAACAGTCAACTTTGACGATTTTTAGAAAAATCGTCGAGACTCGAATTGACAAACGGCCAGAGTCGTTTGTTAGACCTTACAGCAAAGAATTTAGTGGTATTTTTGTTTTAATCTGAAACAACGCAGGTCAGCGAGAATTTCAGTTTCCGTATCGACGTTTCATCAAAATTTACAAAATTTATTTTATCCATAACTTGACAACCGTTCAACGAAACGAGACGTGCTTTATATGAAAATTCATCTACTCGACGAGTAGAATCCAAATAACCACTTTTTATTACCCAGAAAATTAGTTCACTAATTATCATCAGCATTTTTAATTACGAAATTAATTGTTTAATTCATAACTTTCTAACCGTTCATCGAATCCATTCGATATCTAAATGAAAAGTTCTTAATTTTTCGCTAGCTTTCTAAGGACATATATATCTTATACCTTATCTCGTCCCTAGTATAACAACCTTCAAGATTCAACATAAACTAACTAAGGGCAATATCAAAAGTACAAGCATGCATAATCCTAAATACTCGAGCACTAGTCAAGGATACACTATTAATAAATAAAAGTTAAGTTTTGAGTGCTCACGTATCAATATTGAGGTTCAATATTGCAGGAAAGGTACGTAGACGCAACGGAGATGATAAACACTAGTTTGACCTCACGAGCATACCCATGAACCATACCCATCACCTCCAAATCTATAACCCATAATTTCCTTAGCCCTATCCTACTCGAAAACCAGTTTTGAAAACTCGTTTTAGATCACTCGAGCAGCACTCCGTCGTAGTATTTTATGTATAATACATAATAATAATAACACCTAATAATAATAATAATAATAATAATAATAATAATAATAATAATAATAATAATAATAATAATAATAATAATAATAATAATAATAATATATGAAGTTCGAGAGAGAAAGATAGATTAGTGTGTGCATAACCAGTGAACGAATTTGATTTATAGAGAATTCCTAACATTCATCTTCATGCAAGTGCATGGATTTCATGTATTACTTTCATGCGAGTGCATGAATGCATTTTCCAGCTAATGAACCTTTGTTTTTCTCTACCGACACATAATTAATATATTAATTATAAATTATTATTTAATCTATATAATTAATCATATATTATATTATATTTACATTCATGGTAAAAATATAATTTTTACTCAAATGACACGGTCGTGGTCTCACGACTCATGTACCACTTTCCGTTTTTCGGGCGCACTTTCGTATGTTTAGAAAACTAGCCTTTTACGTTACGTGACGTGTACCTTTTACGAAAATTAGACTTACTCAACAATAAATTACCTTTATAAAAATATAACTTATAAAATTGAGTGTTGTGGTCATTTCCTTCTATAAATTAAAGTCTCTTTGTTTGTCAAAATATTTTATTTTAAATTAAACATTTTTTGACAAGTACCTTTATTAATAACTAGACTTAAATTAATTAAAAACTAACCCACTCAAAGTGTAACTTAATCTTTTGAGTGTTTTGGTCATTTACTTTTATAATTTATACCCTCGTTAGTTATCGAAGTATATTTAATAACATTAACTTAAACCAAAACGTCTTTTGACTAAATTAAAATATATTTATAATATATAGGTTTGAAATACTTTAATAAAATATTTAGATTTTAATTATATTTCAAAGTATATTTGAAGATCGTTTATGATATTATATCCTATAACGTTTATACTTTAAAAAAAATATAATTTCCTTATGCGTCAACGTTTAGTTTGTTTTCCTTAAACTTTCTAAATAATATAACTATATTCCCAAAGTTTCTCTTTCACTCTAAATAATAGGAAGGTTAACTAGTTAACGTTTATATAGAAAGTCGAACAGAAAACTCCACTAACATTTGGCTAGTTCCCGTTAATTGACACCTTTGTCTTCTTTTATAACTCACTTTACCATTTTCCGAATACGGTTAATAATAAGGGTTACCTAATTCAAAGTGGACCTCATAACAGATACTCTTAATCATAATTCAATGTATCTGATAATTCAATCATTTGATATTATCTTTTAATCTCGTCGATAAACTTACATCGAACAAATACATTCACGTAAAGTATTATCTATTCAATACCTTGATAGTATTTCCAGGTTCATAAAATAGATCTCATAGCTTATAATCATATCCACTAATCCGTTCGATGTTTTATATAATATATCTCAATTTAATAAACACACATATGTATATGTATATATAATTGTTCGTGAATCGCTAGGCATGGTCAAAGGGTAGTTGATTATATGAATATAGTTTTCAAAACTTTCGAGACTCAACATTACACATTTTTGCTCATCGTGTCGGGAACATATAAAGATTAAAGTTTAAATTTGATCGGAAATTTCCGGGTCATCACAGTACCTACCCGTTAAAAGAAATTTCGTCCCGAAATTTGATAGAGGTCATCATGGCTAACAATAAGAATGTTATTATGCCGAATGTAAACTGATACATAGAGTTTTATCATCAATGAGTAATATAGATAACCCAATTTGATTATGCGAAGAGTATAAGTGAAGCTATCGCAAAAGAGTGAAAAATGAATAAATGCAGGTTTGACTTAACCGACGGCGTGTTCAAGATTGCTTTCCGGAATTTAAGGAATTTAGAAGAAATCTTCATAATAAGATTTGATTCTTCGGTAATTAAGGAGATTTAGATCTTCTTTGGTTGAACGCGATAATCTGCTTCGATTGTCCTGTCGGATATTTCCCTATAAATCCGCGTTCTCCATTTCCTTACGACTCACACCCTCTATTCTTTCTTCCTCAATTCATACTTTGAAACATTCGTTAATATGCTCCATCCCATCCTGATCCTTGATATCCTCTTAACGTTCATATCCGTCATTCTTCTTTTTAATCTGCCACCAGAAGAATCTATTTACTTTTACTATACCCTAGGGTTTATAGTGTTTTTAGTTCTCCCGTGTCTTTACGTTGCTATATGCATCGATATATACGGTTTGTAATTTTTTCGGGTTGTTGCTAGATTTTTATATCTTCCCTGATATTTCGATGTCCCTGCTTCTGTCTTCTATAATCATCATCATCCATAGTTAATGCTCTCTTCTATTTGCTGCGGTTTATACCCCACATTTCCATTTCGAAGCTTTGTCCTTTCGTTTCTTCTTCTTGCGATTAAATAGCTCTTGTAATGGTCCGGAATTCATATGTATGGATTTAAGAAGGGATATAGTAATCGTTCTAAGAAGGAAAGGGTAATGGTAAATCCTGAATTGTTAAATTACCAGAATACCCTGAAAAAGACCGAATCATCAAGAAATATTTTCTTGATATGTTTAGAGATTAGATAGAATGTCAGAGTCGTGTAAATGACACATGATGACGGTATGTTCTGTGAATCATCACATTTCATTAGAAACTCAACATGAATTACTGCAATATAATGACGTTGATCAAGTGTCATTATATTATACTAACCCATGCATCAGTTCCCAACACTACTTCAAAACATTCATATTTAATTTTTCAGAATTTAGAAACTAACACAGTTTCTTTTATGTTGCAGGTATTACGGAGAGATAGATGATCTCAGATAATAATCGTTGTGATAATATCTCCAGAAATATGGAGAATATGTATAATGAAAGATACGAAGATATCTTATAATATTTAGAGTGAGATGATGATGAAGAATATCTGTCTGTGAAGGTTTAGAATAAGAAGTAAGGTGTTTGCTAACGAGTTCAGCAGGCACTAAATCATTTGGATCCTTTGAAGGCAGATTCAGTCTCTGTGATTTGTCCACGGCTTCCTTCATACTTTGCTCAATCCGTTTTTCAGTACCAAATCCTTTCTTTTTCTGAGCTTCACCAACTCACTATCTTTTATCATCAAACTTTTGACCGTTTAAACCATCTACCATTTTTATGTTTCCTCTGCATTTAATGCTATAATATCCGAATCTCTAGTTATCAATCCGAGGTGGGTTCAGAAGAATCGTGTTTTAGATGATTAAACGCTGGTGGTAATATGGTGAAATATGAAAGGTTCCCCAGTAATGATGACGAAAGGGCAACGTATCTATCGGGGTTATAATAAGACTGGTCCGACTGAAAAATCGAAGTTGACTTGCTGGAGCTGTGACAAAATTGCCTACTTTGAAAAGAAATCGCAATGTTGTTTTTGCTAATAAATGATAAAGAATTTGACGCAGGTACATGTTAGATTATAACTTTGGTTTCGAGAGTTTTTCAGGTACAAAACTTCGGGTAACGTGTGGTTGGATCATCATCTCGATTGTTCATTATTTGAAATGTCTTCCGGAATTTAGAAGGGTTTTAAATGCAGATTGTCATAGTCAGTATCCAGATGGTGAAATCTTCCTGAATCTCGAATGATTTTCATATTCCTCTGAGTGTTATGATTAAAAGTGATGTTCTATCACAGTTTTGAAGTCAAAGTATAGTTTTGGAAAGAAAAAAAATATAAGGATCTAAGAGTGATGATTTCGGTTGTATCTCGAGTTGAATTCTGAAATTCCCAAAATCAGAATATGTAATTAGATTCAAATGAATATGATTGTTTTGATTTCTATAGAAGAATGTATATTGGTATAGTTGATGATTGTCGAATCAGAATTGAAGAACGTAACATATTAATTGTGATTTTATATATCTATCGGGTATTACCTACCCGTTAAAAAAAATTTCACAAATAATATTTTGAACAAGAATTTTTTTTTTTTTTATTACAATCTTTATGAAAATATATGTGGGTATATTTTCTTCAAATGTAATACAGATTCAATGAGTTAATATCATACTAAGCTCATTTATTTTTCAGCTTGAATTAAAAATGAATTTTCTCTACAACATTAGAGATTACATAGTCATTGCGGAGTATTTCACTAATGAAATCAATACTTCAATATTTATATGTATTTCCTTAGTGAATCATGCTGATGCTCATAGAAGTCTTGCTAACTTCGCAAGATACGAATGTTGTCTTCCAGTAAGTTTCGAGTACATCGATGATGAAATTGTAGAATCAAACATGTTATTGAATGATACACTTGGTTTATTATGAAGTTGAATTCATTGATTTGAAACGGAGATTGTAATTAACGATGGTTAAGTTGTTAACGAAGGATGTGCATCATAGCATATTAGTAATATGAATTAACCGGATAGTTAAGTTCCATACATAATAGCTTAGTACAGAAAGATGTATTATGGTTTCAGATTTCATATACATTGAATATATATAAATCCTCCTGAAAGAATGAGTTAATACTTCATAGCTCGTTGATACAATATACTCGTTGTTGATTCGTAATGATTTCCACAGTGATTTCTTGAACTGGCGGAGCTTGTGATGTTAGAGATGCTGACGATTCTAACGATATTGACATCACTGACTGGGTTGGTGAAGCTAAGGGTACTGCTGATGCTATTGGTAAAACAAGTCTAGCTTGTAAACCGCGCACCATTCTTGTCAGGGTTTCGATTCTTTCCTCTATCATCTCTGTTCACTCAACTGGTTTATGTTTAAGGTTGAGATAAATAATCTCTTAAGATTTTAGAGATTACATAATCACCGCAGGATGTTTCTCCGATGAAGTTATGAATCAATACTTCATTGTTTGTTGTTGTTGGTACTCCTTGGTATCTTTGGTGCGTGTAACGTTGATATCCGATATACAGGTTGGAATAATGAGGTGTGTGGTGCAGATGTGATTGTTGGCGGTGGTAATGATTCTGTTGATGTTAGTAATGGTGGTTGCTGTTGATGCCGGTGATGCTGCTGGTGCTTTTAGTACTGAGGCTTGCGATGTGGATGTTACTGGCGGTACTGGTTATGCGGCTGGTGCTGCTGATGGTGTTTGTAATCCTCGCACCGTATTCTCCAAAGCCACCACCCGAGCACGAAGCTCGTTGACTTCTTCTATCACACCGGGATGGTCAGCAGTTCGGACGAGCGGATAGATATAATCTAGAATTTGGTGTAGTATATAATCGTGACGAGATACTCTGGAAATGAGAGAGAAAATAGTTTCTCGAACAGGTTCGCCGGTAAGTGCTTCAGGTTCATCGCCAAGAGGGCAATGGGGTGGATGGAAAGGATCACCTTCTTCTTGTCTCCAATAATTGAGGAGGCTACGAACCCATCCCCATTTCATCCAGAATAGATGGTGACTGATTGGTTGATCCATTCCGGTCACACTTTTTTCGGAGCTCGAATGGAAATCCATATCGACATAGCTGTCGAAATCTGAGGAGTTCGAACTGGTTGAGGGATCCATCTCGTATGATTAGGGAAAGAATTTTGTTATGAAATAGATTGTAGGATTTAGATTTGGTATTCTTCAATTACATAATTTGCATATGTATATATGATACCAAAATCCCATGAATTACGGAAGAATCTTTGAAAAATGTCAGTCAAAGTTCACAGTAACAGATATGCTAGGATAAGATTTCGTCTATACACTATTATGCAATAAATGCAAGAAAACGCGTCTAGACTTAAGAATGATAAGCAGGTAGTTTCTTACAGATGATAAGTAGATGATTTTCGACATAAAATGATAAGCAAAACTTTTGACATGCAGACACGGTCGAAGTCCAGACTCACTAATGCATCCTAACGACTTATCAGTTAGACACACTAATGCAGACCTGGTTCGCTAAGACCACCGCTCTGATACCACATGAGATGACCCGTCCCAATCCATAAGGACGAATACAATAACATATGATTACATCGCGTGGTATTTGACCTCTATATGATACATTTTACAAACATTGCATTCGTTTTAAAAGAAAAGCTTTCATTTACATCGAAAGTTGACAGGCATGCATACCATTTCATAATATCCAAACTATAAATGACCTAATCTGTCATCTACTTAAATATAATCTTTAATGAACTTCAACGACTCGAATGCAATGTCTTTTGAAATATGTCATGAATGACTCCAAGTAATATCTTTAAAATCAGCTAATGCACAGCGGAAGATCTCTTTCAAACCTGAGAATAAACATGCTTTCAAGTGTCAACCAAAAGGTTGGTGAGTTCATTAGTTTATCATAATCATTTATTTTCATCATTTTTATAGACCACAAGAATTTCATTTCCAGTTCTCTTAAATATACGTCCCATGCATAGAGACAAAAATAATCATTCATATGGTGAACACCTGGTAACCGACATTGACTAGATACATATAAGAATATCCCCTATCATTCCGGGATCCTCCTTCGGACATGATATAAATTTCGAAGTACTAAAGCATCCGGTACTTTGGATGGGGTTTGTTAGGCCCAATAGATCTATCTTTAGGATTCGCGTCAATTAGGGTGTCTGTTCCCTAATTCTTAGATTACCAGACTTTAATAAAAAGGGGCATATTCGATTTCGATAATTCAACCATAGAATGTAGTTTCAATTACTTGTGTCTATTTCGTCAAACATTTATAAAAGCATTTCATGTATTCACAGTTCAAAATATATTTCAAAAAGCATTTAATAAAACAGTTGTAAAAGCAGCGCTTGTATTCTCAGTCCCAAAAATGTAAAGAGAAAAAGGGAGCAAATGAACTCACCATACTGTATTTTGTAGTAAAAATACATATAACATCATCGAACAAGTGTAAGGTTGGCCTTGGATTCACGAACCTATATTAATTATATATATTTATATGACGGTCAATATTTGTCTAACAATTTAGGCCAAGTCATAGTGTACCACAATCCTAATGCTCGAGTCTGACTCAACAGTATAGTAACATGTTATATTACCCATGCTCATTTAAAATTCTAGTAAAAGGTGACGTGTGAAACAACGTAACACAAATGGTATCATAATCATAAAATAGTATTTTAGTATTTAGAGAAAGTCAACACGAAAAAATTAACTGAAAAGTTAACGGGAAAAGTCAAAGTTCAAGGTCAAAAGTCAAAGGTTAAAGTAAAAACGAGGTCGCATGCAAAAATACAATAACTTATACAAAAATGATTTTTTTTCGGTCAAACATGACTAAACGACCACTTCAGCGATTTTTAGAAAAATTATCGAAACTCCGATTGATAAACGGCCAAAGATAAAAGTTACACATTACCAAAAAGATTAAGCATAAATTTTTACAGAAGTAAACTAAATCTAGACAACTCGTAGTTGCCAACGCGGTTTCGGCATTTCAAAGTTAATTTTTCAGCTTTAATAAATTTACAAAAGTGACCGAGTAGCCTACTTTGGAGATTTTTAGAAAATTCCTCGAAACTCGGATTGACAAGCGGTCAAAGCCTTCAAATTCTCGTTACCACAAAGATATAACATGATTTTTGGCAAAAGTAAACACACATCAGGTCGACCATGGCAACTGATACAAAACTGACATTTTTAATAAAAAGTTCCAGCTCTTTTTAGAATTTTAAAATGTGACCAAACAGTCAACTTTGACGATTTTTAGAAAAATCGTCGAGACTCGAATTGACAAACGGCCAGAGTCGTTTGTTAGACCTTACAGCAAAGAATTTAGTGGTATTTTTGTTTTAATCTGAAACAACGCAGGTCAGCGAGAATTTCAGTTTCCGTATCGACGTTTCATCAAAATTTACAAAATTTATTTTATCCATAACTTGACAACCGTTCAACGAAACGAGACGTGCTTTATATGAAAATTCATCTACTCGACGAGTAGAATCCAAATAACCACTTTTTATTACCCAGAAAATTAGTTCACTAATTATCATCAGCATTTTTAATTACGAAATTAATTGTTTAATTCATAACTTTCTAACCGTTCATCGAATCCATTCGATATCTAAATGAAAAGTTCTTAATTTTTCGCTAGCTTTCTAAGGACATATATATCTTATACCTTATCTCGTCCCTAGTATAACAACCTTCAAGATTCAACATAAACTAACTAAGGGCAATATCAAAAGTACAAGCATGCATATTCCTAAATACTCGAGCACTAGTCAAGGATACACTATTAATAAATAAAAGTTAAGTTTTGAGTGCTCACGTATCAATATTGAGGTTCAATATTGCAGGAAAGGTACGTAGACGCAACGGAGATGATAAACACTAGTTTGACCTCACGAGCATACCCATGAACCATACCCATCACCTCCAAATCTATAACCCATAATTTCCTTAGCCCTATCCTACTCGAAAACCAGTTTTGAAAACTCGTTTTAGATCACTCGAGCAGCACTCCGTCGTAGTATTTTATGTATAATACATAATAATAATAACACCTAATAATAATAATAATAATAATAATAATAATAATAATAATAATAATAATAATAATAATAATAATAATAATATATGAAGTTCGAGAGAGAAAGATAGATTAGTGTGTGCATAACCAGTGAACGAATTTGATTTATAGAGAATTCCTAACATTCATCTTCATGCAAGTGCATGGATTTCATGTATTACTTTCATGCGAGTGCATGAATGCATTTTCCAGCTAATGAACCTTTGTTTTTCTCTACCGACACATAATTAATATATTAATTATAAATTATTATTTAATCTATATAATTAATCATATATTATATTATATTTACATTCATGGTAAAAATATAATTTTTACTCAAATGACACGGTCGTGGTCTCACGACTCATGTACCACTTTCCGTTTTTCGGGCGCACTTTCGTATGTTTAGAAAACTAGCCTTTTACGTTACGTGACGTGTACCTTTTACGAAAGTTAGACTTACTCAACAATAAATTACCTTTATAAAAATATAACTTATAAAATTGAGTGTTGTGGTCATTTCCTTCTATAAATTAAAGTCTCTTTGTTTGTCAAAATATTTTATTTTAAATTAAACATTTTTTGACAAGTACCTTTATTAATAACTAGACTTAAATTAATTAAAAACTAACCCACTCAAAGTGTAACTTAATCTTTTGAGTGTTTTGGTCATTTACTTTTATAATTCATACCCTCGTTAGTTATCGAAGTATATTTAATAACATTAACTTAAACCAAAACGTCTTTTGACTAAATTAAAATATATTTATAATATATAGGTTTGAAATACTTTAATAAAATATTTAGATTTTAATTATATTTCAAAGTATATTTGAAGATCGTTTATGATATTATATCCTATAACGTTTATACTTTAAAAAAAATATAATTTCCTTATGCGTCAACGTTTAGTTTGTTTTCCTTAAACTTTCTAAATAATATAACTATATTCCCAAAGTTTCTCTTTCACTCTAAATAATAGGAAGGTTAACTAGTTAACGTTTATATAGAAAGTCGAACAGAAAACTCCACTAACATTTGGCTAGTTCCCGTTAATTGACACCTTTGTCTTCTTTTATAACTCACTTTACCATTTTCCGAATACGGTTAATAATAAGGGTTACCTAATTCAAAGTGGACCTCATAACAGATACTCTTAATCATAATTCAATGTATCTGATAATTCAATCATTTGATATTATCTTTTAATCTCGTCGATAAACTTACATCGAACAAATACATTCACGTAAAGTATTATCTATTCAATACCTTGATAGTATTTCCAGGTTCATAAAATAGATCTCATAGCTTATAATCATATCCACTAATCCGTTCGATGTTTTATATAATATATCTCAATTTAATAAACACACATATGTATATGTATATATAATTGTTCGTGAATCGCTAGGCATGGTCAAAGGGTAGTTGATTATATGAATATAGTTTTCAAAACTTTCGAGACTCAACATTACACATTTTTGCTCATCGTGTCGGGAACATATAAAGATTAAAGTTTAAATTTGATCGGAAATTTCCGGGTCATCACATTTGATATTACCATGTACGAAAGACGATTCACAGAATTGTGCCTATTGTGTCCGGGAGCATTCGAAGATGAGGAAGAGAAGATCGACGCGTTTGTGAAAGGATTACCGGAAAGAATCTAAGAAGATATAAGTTCACACGAGCCCGCCTCCATACAACAGGCATGTAGAATGGCTCACAAACTAGTGAACCAGATTGAAGAAAGAATTAAAGAACAGACTGCTGAAGAGGCCAATGTGAAGCAAGTCAAAAGAAAGTGGGAGGAAAACGGTGATAAGAATCACCAATACAACAACAACAGCAATTACAACAATAATCGCAACAATTATCCCAACAATCGCAACATCAATCACAACTACAACAAATGGCCCAACAACAACAACAACAACAACAACAACAACAACAACAACAACAACAACAACAACAGCAACTACAATAATCATCCCAACAACAATAATAACCGCAACAACAACAACAATCAGAAGCAGCTATGCCAAAGGTGTGAAAAGTATCACTCGGGGTTCTGCACCAAATTTTGCAACAAGTGTAAAAGAAATGGTCATAGCGCGGCGAAGTGTGAGGTCTACGGACCAGGGGTTAATAGAACAAAAGGGACAAATGGTGTCAGAACGAGTAATGGCGGAGCAAGTAGTGTCGGAGCAAGTTATGCCAATGTAGTTTGTTATAAATGTGGAAAACCGGGCCACATTATTAGAAATTGCCCGAACCAGGAGAACACGAATGGACAAGGCCGCAGAAGAGTTTTCAATATTAATGCGGCAGAGGCACAGGAAGACCCGGAGCTTGTTACGGGTACGTTTCTTATTGACAATAAATCTGCTTACGTTTTATTTGATTTGGGTGCGGATAGAAGCTATATGAGTAGAGATTTTTGTGCTAAATTAAGTTGTCCATTGACGCCTTTGGATAGTAAATTTTTACTCGAATTAGCAAATGGTAAATTAATTTCAGCAGATAATATATGTCGGAATCGAGAAATTAAACTGGTTAGCGAAACATTTAAGATTGATTTGATACCAGTAGATTTAGGCAGTTTTGATGTGATAATCGGTATGGACTGGTTGAAAGAAGTGAAAGCAGAGATCGTTTGTTACAAAAATGCAATTCGCATTATACGAGAAAAAGGAAAACCCTTAATGGTGTACGGAGAAAAGGGCAACACGAAGCTACATCTTATTAGTAATTTGAAGGCACAAAAACTAATAAGAAAAGGTTGCTATGCTGTTCTAGGACATGTCGAGAAAGTACAAACTAAAGAAAAGAGCATCAATGATGTTCCCATTGCAAAATAATTTCCCGATGTATTTCCGAAAGAATTACCGGGATTACCCCCACAGCGATCCGTTGAATTTCAAATAGATCTTGTACCAGGAGCTGCACCAATAGCTCGTGCTCCTTACAGACTCGCACCCAGCGAGATGAAAGAACTGCAAAGCCAATTACAAGAACTTTTAGAGCGTGGTTTCATTCGACCAAGCACATCACCGTGGGGAGCTCCTATTTTGTTTGTCAAGAAGAAAGATGGTACATTCAGGTTGTGTATCGACTACCGAGAGTTGAACAAACTTACCATCAAGAACCGCTACCCACTACCGAGAATCGACGACTTATTTGATCAACTACAAGGCTCGTCTATTTATTCAAAGATTGACTTACGTTCCGGGTATCATCAAATGCGGGTGAAAGAAGATGATATTCCAAAGACTGCTTTTAGAACACGTTATGGTCATTACGAGTTTATGGTCATGCCGTTTGGTTTAACTAATGCACCAGCTGTGTTCATGGACCTTATGAACCGAGTGTGTGGACCATACCTTGACAAGTTTGTCATTGTTTTCATTGATGACATACTTATTTACTCAAAGAATAACCAAGAACACGGTGAACATTTGAGAAAGGTGTTAGAAGTATTGAGGAAGGAAGAATTGTACGCTAAGTTTTCAAAGTGTGCATTTTGGTTGGAAGAATTCAATTCCTCGGTCACATAGTGAACAAAGAAGGTATTAAGGTGGATCCGGCAAAGATAGAAACTGTTGAAAAGTGGGAAACCCCGAAAACTCCGAAACACATACGCTAGTTTTTAGGACTAGCTGGTTACTACAGAAGGTTCATCCAAGACTTTTCCAGAATAGCAAAACCCTTGACTGCATTAACGCATAAAGGGAAGAAATTTGAATGGAATGATGAACAAGAGAAAGCGTTTCAGTTATTGAAGAAAAAGCTAACTACGGCACCTATATTGTCATTGCCTGAAGGGAATGATGATTTTGTGATTTATTGTGACGCATCAAAGCAAGGTCTCGGTTATGTATTAATGCAACGAACGAAGGTGATTGCTTATGCGTCTAGACAATTGAAGATTCACGAACAAAATTATACGACGCATGATTTGGAATTAGGCGCGGTTGTTTTTGCATTAAAGACTTGGAGGCACTACTTATATGGGGTCAAAAGTATTATATATACCGACCACAAAAGTCTTCAACACATATTTAATCAGAAACAACTGAATATGAGGCAGCGTAGGTGGATTGAATTATTGAATGATTACGACTTTGAGAATCGTTACCACCCGGGGAAGGCAAATGTGGTAGCCGATGCCTTGAGCAGGAAGGACAGAGAACCCATTCGAGTAAAATCTATGAATATAATGATTCATAATAACCTTACTACTCAAATAAAGGAGGCGCAACAAGGAGTTTTAAAAGAGGGAAATTTAAAGGATGAAATACCCAAAGGATCGGAGAAACATCTTAATATTCGGGAAGACGGAACCCGGTATAGGGCTGAAAGGATTTGGGTACCAAAATTTGGAGATATGAGAGAAATGGTACTTAGAGAAGCTCATAAAACCAGATATACTCAATACATCCTGGAACGGGGAAGATGTACAAGGATCTCAGGAAATATTTTTGGTGGCCGGGTATGAAAGCCGATGTTGCTAAATACGTAGGAGAATGTTTGACGTGTTCTAAGGTCAAAGCTGAGCATCAGAAACCATCAGGTCTACTTCAACAACCCGAAATCCCGGAATGGAAATGGGAAAATATTACCATGGATTTCATCACTAAATTGCCAAGGACTGCAAGTGGTTTTGCTACTATTTGGGTAATAGTTGATCGTCTCACCAAATCAGCACACTTCCTGCCAATAAGAGAAGATGACAAGATGGAGAAGTTAGCACGACTGTATTTGAAGGAAGTCGTCTCCAGACATGGAATACCAATCTCTATTATCTCTGATAGGGATGGCAGATTTATTTCAAGATTCTGGCAGACATTGCAGCAAGCATTAGGATCTCGTCTAGACATGAGTACTGCCTATCATCCACAAACTGATGGGCAGAGCGAAAGGACGATACAAACGCTTGAAGACATGCTACGAGCATGTGTTATTGATTTCGGAAACAGTTGGGATCGACATCTACCGTTAGCAGAATTTTCCTACAACAACAGCTACCATTCAAGCATTGAGATGGCGCCGTTTGAAGCACTTTATGGTAGAAAGTGCAGGTCTCCGATTTGTTGGAGTGAAGTGGGGGATAGACAGATTACGGGTCCGGAGATTATACAAGAAACTACCGAGAAGATCATCCAAATTCAACAACGGTTGATAACCGCCCAAAGTCGACAAAAGAGCTACGCTGACATTAAAAGAAAAGATATAGAATTTGAAATTGGAGAGATGGTCATGCTTAAAGTTGCACCTTGGAAAGGCATTGTTCGATTTGGTAAACGAGGGAAATTAAATCCAAGGTATATTGGACCATTCAAGATTATTGATCGTGTCGGACCAGTAGCTTACCGACTTGAGTTACCTCAACAACTCGCAGCTGTACATAACACTTTCCACGTCTCGAATTTGAAGAAATGTTTTGCTAAAGAAGATCTCACTATTCCGTTAGATGAAATTCAAATCAACGAAAAACTCCAATTCATCGAAGAACCCGTTGACATAATGGATCGTGAGGTTAAAAGACTTAAGCAAAACAAGATACCAATTGTTAAGGTTCGATGGAATGCTCGTAGAGGACCCGAGTTCACCTGGGAGCGTGAAGATAAGATGAAGAAGAAATACCCGCATCTATTTCCAGAAGATTCGTCAACACCTTCAACAGCTTAAAATTTCGGGACGAAATTTATTAAACGGGTAGGTACTGTAGTGACCCGAACTTTTCCATGTTTATATATATTAATTGAGATTGATATTTACATGATTAAATGTTTCCAACATGTTAAGCAATCAAACTTGTTAAGACTTGATTAATTGAAATATGTTTCATATAGACAATTGACCACCCAAGTTGACCGGTGATTCACGAACGTTAAAACTTGTAAAAACAAGATTACTACTTATGTAAAAACAAGATTACTAACTTAATGATTTTTAAACGAGACATATATGTAACGATTATCGTTGTAAAGACATTTAATGTATATATATCATATTAAGAGATATTCATACATGATAATATCATGATAATATAATAATTTAAAATCTCATTTGATATTATAAACATTGGGTTAACAACATTTAACAAGATCGTTAACCTAAAGGTTTCAAAACAACACTTACATGTAACGACTAACGATGACTTAACGACTCAGTTAAAATGTATATACATGTAGTATTTTAATATGTATTTATACACTTTTGAAAGACTTCAAGACATTTATCAAAATACTTCTACTTAACAAAAATGCTTACAATTATATCCTCGTTCAGTTTCATCAACAATTCTACTCGTATGCACCCGTATTCGTACTCGTACAATACACAGCTTTTAGATGTATGTACTATTGGTATATACACTCCAATGATCAGCTCTTAGCAGCCCATGTGAGTCACCTAACATATGTGGGAACCATCATTTGGCAACTAGTATGAAATATCTCATAAAATTACAAAAATATGAGTAATCATTCATGACTTATTTACATGAAAACAAAATTACATATCCTTTATATCTAATCCATACACCAACGACCAAAAACACCTACAAAAACTTTCATTCTTCAATTTTCTTCATCTAATTGATCTCTCTCAAGTTCTATCTTCAAGTTCTAAGTGTTCTTCATATATTTTACAAGTTCTAGTTACATAAAATCAAGAATACTTTCAAGTTTGCTAGCTCACTTCCAATCTTGTAAGGTGATCATCCAACCTCAAGAAATCTTTGTTTCTTACAGTAGGTTATCATTCTAATACAAGGTAATAATCATATTCAAACTTTGGTTCAATTTCTATAACTATAACAATCTTATTTCAAGTGATGATCTTACTTGAACTTATTTTCGTGTCATGATTCTGCTTCAAGAACTTCGAGCCATCCAAGGATCCGTTGAAGCTAGATCCATTTTTCTCTTTTCCAGTAGGTTTATCCAAGGAACTTAAGGTAGTAATGATGTTCATAACATCATTCGATTCATATATATAAAGCTATCTTTTTCGAAGGTTTAAACTTGTAATCACTAGAACATAGTTTAGTTAATTCTAAACTTGTTCGCAAACAAAAGTTAATCCTTCTAACTTGACTTTTAAAATCAACTAAACACATGTTCTATATCTATATGATATGCTAACTTAATGATTTAAAACCTGGAAACATGAAAAACACCGTAAAACCGGATTTACGCCGTCGTAGTAACACCGCGGGCTGTTTTGGGTTAGTTAATTAAAAACTATGATAAACTTTGATTTAAAAGTTGTTATTCTGAGAAAATGATTTTTATTATGAACATGAAACTATATCCAAAAATTATGGTTAAACTCAAAGTGGAAGTATGTTTTCTAAAATGGTCATCTAGACGTCGTTCTTTCGACTGAAATGACTACCTTTACAAAAATGACTTGTAACTTATTTTTCCGACTATAAACCTATACTTTTCTGTTTAGATTCATAAAATAGAGTTCAATATGAAACCATAGCAATTTGATTCACTCGAAACGGATTTAAAATGAAGAAGTTATGGGTAAAACAAGATTGGATAATTTTTCTCATTTTAGCTACGTGAAAATTGGTAACAAATCTATTCCAACCATAACTTAATCAACTTGTATTGTATATTATGTAATCTTGAGATACCATAGACACGTATACAATGTTTCGACCTATCATGTCGACACATCTATATATATTTCGGAACAACCATAGACACTCTATATGTGAATGTTGGAGTTAGCTATACAGGGTTGAGGTTGATTCCAAAATATATATAGTTTGAGTTGTGATCAATACTGAGATACGTATACACTGGGTCGTGGATTGATTCAAGATAATATTTATTGATTTATTTCTGTACATCTAACTGTGGACAACTAGTTGTAGGTTACTAACGAGGACAACTGACTTAATAAACTTAAAACATCAAAATATATTAAAAGTGTTGTAAATATATCTTAAACATACTTTGATATATATGTATATATTGTTATAGGTTCGTGAATCAACCAGTGGCCAAGTCTTACTTCCCGACGAAGTAAAAATCTGTGAAAGTGAGTTATAGTCCCACTTTTAAAATCTAATATTTTTGGGATGAGAATACATGCAGGTTTTATAAATGATTTACAAAATAGACACAAGTACGTGAAACTACATTCTATGGTTGAATTATCGAAATCGAATATGCCCCTTTTTATTAAGTCTGGTAATCTAAGAATTAGGAACCAGACACCCTAATTGACGCGAATCCTAAAGATAGATCTATTGGGCCTAACAAACCCCATCCAAAGTACCGGATGCTTTAGTACTTCGAAATTTATATCATATCCGAAGGGTGTCCCGGAATGATGGGGATATTCTTATATATATGCATCTTGTTAATGTCGGTTACCAGGTGTTCACCATATGAATGATTTTTATCTCTATGTATGGGATGTGTATTGAAATATGAAATCTTGTGGTCTATTATTATGATTTGATATATATAGGTTAAACCTATAACTCACCAACATTTTTGTTGACATTTTAAGCATGTTTATTCTCAGGTGATTATTAAGAGCTTCCGCTGTCGCATACTTAAATAAGGACGAGATTTGGAGTCCATGCTTGTATGATATTGTGTAAAAACTGCATTCAAGAAACTTATTTTGTTGTAACATATTTGTATTGTAAACCATTATGTAATGGTCGTGTGTAAACATGATATTTTAGATTATCATTATTTGATAATCTACGTAAAGCTTTTTAAACCTTTATTGATGAAATAAAGGCTATGGTTTGTTTTAAAATGAATGCAGTCTTTGAAAAACGTCTCATATAGAGGTCAAAACCTCGCAACGAAATCAATTAATATGGAACGTTTTTAATCAATAAGAACGGGACATTTCACGTAAGCTGTAACATCCCGCGTTTTTCCGTTAAATTTAATTTTAACACCGTCTTTTTTTTTTAAAAACATAATCTTTCGTATTTAAATTAATAGTTTCCGTGAGTAACGTTCATTATATTCCCGCTATTTAATTTTGACATCACCCGTTTACTCGAGCGTTTTAAAAATATTCGATCGGTTAAATCCCGCACCCGCTTTGAAACTCGAGGGACCGGAGTTGCCAAATGGGCAAACTAGTTGACTAGGTCAACTAGTCAACCCATTTTTCATTCATTCCATCATCTCCCTCCTCTCTTTTCTCTCCATCTCAAGAACACACACACAAACCCATTCCATTCATTCATCATCTAAATTCAATCTTGGAAGCTCACAACAAATCCGACTACATATTCTTGATCCTCTCATCATCCTCTACGATTTGATACTAACTTCATTGATTTTGGGTAACATTTCTAAAACTCTAGATTTCTCTAAATTCGTGTTTTTGACTTGAAATGTTGTTAGTTAGTGTCTATGGCTCGTGTATAACATGAATATATGATTTGTATGTTCGATCTTGATGTTTTGGTGTAACTAGCTTGAAAATGAAAAGTGTATGCTTAATCTTTGATTTTGGATGATGAAATGTGTTTAGATGTTAATGTTTGTGTGTTCAAAGTGTTAGTTACTTCAATAGCTTCGTTTTGGTGTGTTGATTGACATGAAAACCTTACATTAACATGATTAGTGATTTTGAGGTTTGGTTAGGGTTTGACAACTCTTAAAACGAACTTTTGATGCGTTGAATGCTTATTAATGTTATTGATAAGTGTTTAGTTGTATTACATGTTTCATTACCTTCAAAACGGCATATCATATGTATAAATCGGATTCCCGAAACTTGAATTGCAATTGATGAACTTGAAACCTTGTTTTGGAACGTTTAACGAACTTTCGACGAGATTTTTGTTGTCTAAAATGATAAATTTGATTTAGGAAATGTATCTAGTTGTGTTCCTTGTCGAAAGAGCTTTCCGGTGATATAAAATACATGTCTTGATTGTTTGCGGATCATAAACTAGGATTGATTGAAGTTTGGCTCGTGCCTTGTGTTTTCTGCAAACAGGACCTGTAAGCCTCTTGGGACGCCGTCCCAACCTCCTAGACGCCGTCCCACCTTTTGAACCTAGACGCCGTCTAGGGTATCAGGACGCCGTCCCACCCTTCAATGTGGGACGCCGTCTAGCCATTTGGGACGCCGTCCCATTGTACTAAAACTGGCTGTTTTGCTTGGTCATTTGACGTAAAATGTTTGATATGCTACGGACCTCCGATTAACATGAAACTTGGCCAACATGCTCATATATGATTATATAACTTAGAAAAATTGTCGGATACCCGACCCGACATCGTTGACTTTGACTTTGACCAAGTTTGACTTTTAGCCAAACTTAACCAAACTTTTATACAATCATTCTAACATGCTTTTATACTTGATTCTCGCATGAAACTTGGCAACGTGATTCACATGCTATACTTAATCGAGTCGTAATGAGCCATAGGACTAATTGAACACATTTCACCCGACCTTGTGTCGTAACCGGTTAATTGATACAACTTACTTGTTTAGGTCAAGGCTAAGCAACTTTCATGCACAACGTTTACTTGTTGAAGTACTTTTATACTCGTGCACTCGAGGTGAGATCATAGTCCCACCTTTGCAAATACTTTTATTCTTTTAAATCGTGGGCTGAGAAACATATACATTACATACTTATATACATTTCACATGTATATATACTTTTCATACTTTTATACTTTGAACACAAATACGAATACAAAGATACAGGCGAGTTAGAACAAAAGTCCTCAATCCAATTATCATTAGTTCCACTTGCAGGGTGTAAGTGTAAGCGAGTGATTATGTTGTGTGGCCATACGGGTTTAACGAACCCTCATTCAGACGGTTCGCTACCGTTAGTGGATGAAATATAATTTCAACGTGCAGAGTGTATGTTCTAACACTATATTCAAAATTCAGAGGGAAGATTCAGTTAAGCTTTGGTAATTGGGTGCTCGCAATACAAACTACATTCTTCGGAATAAATACGATTTGGATAATCATCTATACAAACTATTGTGGATCAAAATATACTTTTACAAATACATTTATGATCTCACCAACGTTTTTCGTTGACAGTTTTCTATATGTTTCTCAGGTTCATACTTGGCTATTTGATATATGCTTCCGCGTACACTCATACTTGCTTGGAGTCGAGCATACATGCATACACTCTGATTTCTTGCTTGGGGTCAAGCATACATACATACATACGCTAGGGATAGCACCTTTTTGGATTCAAACTTTTGTTTACATACTTACGCTATTTATAGCAACTGTGTTTTTCAACTTATATTATGTCGCAAGTTATTTCATTTATACTTTATGACTTTTGTAAACTTAGACTTGTTGTCGAACAGTTTTGTAAACTAAACTTGCAAGTCTTGTACCTTTCAAATGAATGCGACATAATTTTGGTCAAACGAGTCTCATATAGGGACTACGACCACGCAACGGGACCTAAGTTAATGGCGCCGTCAATAACGGTTTCGGTCGGGTCGTTACAAGTGGTATCAGAGCGTTGGTTGTAGGGAACTAGGACGTGCATTAGTGTGTCTAACAGAGTCGTTAGGACGCATTAGTGAGTCTAGACTACAACCGGATAGTTAGCCATTGCATTCTGACATACATTTGCTATAGATAGCACTTACTTGACTACTTGTGCATTATACTTGAATCATTCTTAGGAAAACTTTTTAATGGTACCCAACCTTCATCATACGAACTCGTATTCCGCCACTTTTTGGTAACACACGTAAATTCATGATTCATACACGTATGGAAGACGACGACTTCATTAGTCACACTTGTTCGGGAACTCTGTCTCCCGGATTGTTATTTGCCACCGTTTCAACTTACTATCGGTTTCCCACTGGTGTTTCTTACTATCTACTTTTTAGTGTTACTACCATCACTACTCTAGATGAGTATCGTCATCACCATTTATCACTACGGTTGCGTGCTACTCGTTATCATGACTCGTTACTCTTTTCATACCTGAATACCTTATTGTCTGACTCGAACCACATTGACGTGAACAATCATTTATACACTTCCCTCGGGGAACGCTTCTTTATAGTTGCACTAATTCCTTCGATTCAATACGAGTCACGTTTGAGACGTCGTTACATTTTGTTCATTTTAGGTTTTCACGATGACACGAACTTGAATCTATGGAGTGATGTGGGAATGGAGGTATGAGTTAGCGTAATATAACGACACTCGATCAACGTGGTTATATTACGGTAAGACATACCAAAGTTCTAGTGACGCGTGATGGTGGTTAGACTCGATCAACCTAAACACCACCATGTGCCATGTACATGACTTCATCTTTTCAGGTTTGGACATCCGAAAACTCCGAGAATATTTATAACAACTATACCGGGGACACACCTTCAATTATTGTCAAATTATATTTATGCTTCCGAATGAATTACCGATTCCATTCGACTTCAACCGTATGTCACACGGGTATACTATCTCGTCCTCGCACAGTCTTATTGACTAACTACAATTTACTCGTTATGCTCGCATCGAGGCGGAAACATCTCTCGCCTTACACTCGCACTTTCGTATAAGGAAATCTTTATTCTAAATTCTCAATGGAGGGAGAGACTCCTCACATTATACTAGTATTCGCCTCGAGGGTGAATAGTCCTAACGAACGTTTTTGGAAATCGATAAATCTTCCGCGACGCGAATTTTCTTGAGAAACTTGTCCTAGCTAACGTTTTCAATTCCTAGCAAACTTGTTCAATATGCCTTAGGGAAATGTACCCCGTTTCGGATCGAGATCCTCGTTTCACTTCTAGATTTTGGAGTGCCTCACAAAAAGTCTCGGGACCACGTTTAGACATGAGTACCGCACATCAACCATAACCCGACGGACCGAACAAACATACGATTTAAGTCTTGAAAACCATAATACGAATTTGTATTAAAACGTCATTCTCCTTTGTCGAACCAAGTAAACGATGATCAATTCACCGGGGCCGAGGTTATTCATGAGCAACCGAGAAAAGTTATTCATATTCAGGTAAAACCCTACGCGACTCGTAATCACCAAGAGCTATGCCGATGTTAGACGTAAACATTTCAAATTCCACGTGGGAAACCGCGTCACGTTAAGAGTCGCACCTTGGAAAGGTGCAATCCGTTTCGGGAAACGTAGGAAGCTAAATCCGCGATATTTTGATCCTTTAAATTCTTGGGGTGTTTTGGACCCGTCGCTAGCCGTTTAGACTTTTCCGACTCATTTTGGGTCTCCGTTTATCCTACATTCGATGTATCAACTCAAAGACGTGTTTTGCGAAACGAGAACTTGTTATCTCCTTTGATGAACTCACTATCGACGATAACCCTCACTTCCTAGGAGGACCGGTTGAAACCATGAATCATGGAAGCCAAACCTTAAAACAACATATGATCCCGACCGTCAAAATTCGTGGAAATACTCAAGGACGTACCTTCACTTATTCGTAGAATTTACAACGCAAGGTCTCGAGTAAGATTCAACAACTACTACTTCCAACTAAATTTCGGGACGAAATTTCTTTTGAGGTGTGGATAATGTAACATCCCGCGTTTTTCCGTTAAATTTAATTTTAACACCGTCTTTTTTTTTAAAAACATAATCTTTCGTATTTAAATTAATAGTTTCCGTGAGTAACGTTCATTATATTCCCGCTATTTAATTTTGACATCACCCGTTTACTCGAGCGTTTTAAAAATATTCGATCGGTTAAATCCCGCACCCGCTTTGAAACTCGAGGGACCGGAGTTGCCAAATGGGCAAACTAGTTGACTAGGTCAACTAGTCAACCCATTTTTCATTCATTCCATCATCTCCCTCCTCTCTTTTCTCTCCATCTCAAGAACACACACACAAACCCATTCCATTCATTCATCATCTAAATTCAATCTTGGAAGCTCACAACAAATCCGACTACATATTCTTGATCCTCTCATCATCCTCTACGATTTGATACTAACTTCATTGATTTTGGGTAACATTTCTAAAACTCTAGATTTCTCTAAATTCGTGTTTTTGACTTGAAATGTTGTTAGTTAGTGTCTATGGCTCGTGTATAACATGAATATATGATTTGTATGTTCGATCTTGATGTTTTGGTGTAACTAGCTTGAAAATGAAAAGTGTATGCTTAATCTTTGATTTTGGATGATGAAATGTGTTTAGATGTTAATGTTTGTGTGTTCAAAGTGTTAGTTACTTCAATAGCTTCGTTTTGGTGTGTTGATTGACATGAAAACCTTACATTAACATGATTAGTGATTTTGAGGTTTGGTTAGGGTTTGACAACTCTTAAAACGAACTTTTGATGCGTTGAATACTTATTAATGTTATTGATAAGTGTTTAGTTGTATTACATGTTTCATTACCTTCAAAACGGCATATCATATGTATAAATCGGATTCCCGAAACTTGAATTGCAATTGATGAACTTGAAACCTTGTTTTGGAACGTTTAACGAACTTTCGACGAGATTTTTGTTGTCTAAAATGATAAATTTGATTTAGGAAATGTATCTAGTTGTGTTCCTTGTCGAAAGAGCTTTCCGGTGATATAAAATACATGTCTTGATTGTTTGCGGATCATAAACTAGGATTGATTGAAGTTTGGCTCGTGCCTTGTGTTTTCTGCAAACAGGACCTGTAAGCCTCTTGGGACGCCGTCCCAACCTCCTAGATGCCGTCCCACCTTTTGAACCTAGACGCCGTCTAGGGTATCAGGACGCCGTCCCACCCTTCAATGTGGGACGCCGTCTAGCCATTTGGGACGCCGTCCCATTGTACTAAAACTGGCTGTTTTGCTTGGTCATTTGACGTAAAATGTTTGATATGCTACGGACCTCCGATTAACATGAAACTTGGCCAACATGCTCATATATGATTATATAACTTAGAAAAATTGTCGGATACCCGACCCGACATCGTTGACTTTGACTTTGACCAAGTTTGACTTTTAGCCAAACTTAACCAAACTTTTATACAATCATTCTAACATGCTTTTATACTTGATTCTCGCATGAAACTTGGCAACGTGATTCACATGCTATACTTAATCGAGTCGTAATGAGCCATAGGACTAATTGAACACATTTCACCCGACCTTATGTCGTAACCGGTTAATTGATACAACTTACTTGTTTAGGTCAAGGCTAAGCAACTTTCATGCACAACGTTTACTTGTTGAAGTACTTTTATACTCGTGCACTCGAGGTGAGATCATAGTCCCACCTTTGCAAATACTTTTATTCTTTTAAATCGTGGGCTGAGAAACATATACATTACATACTTATATACATTTCACATGTATATATACTTTTCATACTTTTATACTTTGAACACAAATACGAATACAAAGATACAGGCGAGTTAGAACAAAAGTCCTCAATCCAATTATCATTAGTTCCACTTGCAGGGTGTAAGTGTAAGCGAGTGATTATGTTGTGTGGCCATACGGGTTTAACGAACCCTCATTCAGACGGTTCGCTACCGTTAGTGGATGAAATATAATTTCAACGTGCATAGTGTATGTTCTAACACTATATTCAAAATTCAGAGGGAAGATTCAGTTAAGCTTTGGTAATTGGGTGCTCGCAATACAAACTACATTCTTCGGAATAAATACGATTTGGATAATCATCTATACAAACTATTGTGGATCAAAATATACTTTTACAAATACATTTATGATCTCACCAACGTTTTTCGTTGACAGTTTTCTATATGTTTCTCAGGTTCATACTTGGCTATTTGATATATGCTTCCGCGTACACTCATACTTGCTTGGAGTCGAGCATACATGCATACACTCTGATTTCTTGCTTGGGGTCAAGCATACATACATACATACGCTAGGGATAGCACCTTTTTGGATTCAAACTTTTGTTTACATACTTACGCTATTTATAGCAACTGTGTTTTTCAACTTATATTATGTCGCAAGTTATTTCATTTATACTTTATGACTTTTGTAAACTTAGACTTGTTGTCGAACGGTTTTGTAAACTAAACTTGCAAGTCTTGTACCTTTCAAATGAATGCGACATAATTTTGGTCAAACGAGTCTCATATAGGGACTACGTCCACGCAACGGGACCTAAGTTAACGGCGCCGTCAATAACGGTTTTGGTCGGGTCGTTACATAAGCCCTGCGGGCAGCTTCTATGCATAAGCCCTTTTAAGTCAGCGCGTGAACGGCACGCAGTCACGTCAGCACACGCCATCGACATTCCGGATACTTCACGTAACAGAACCATTCAGTGATTGACACGTGTATCCTGTGAATTTCGAACATTCTACGCCTATAAATAGACCCCCTGGGTCACCACATTTGACATCATTCTGATCTGAACTTCAATCAGAGAGAAGTACACTTTCTCTCTCACACAGTTCTTTCTCACTCTAAAACAACATTAGCCGCTTAGCAGCAGTGCGCTAGACGGATCATTACAGATTGATCCACGGATTGATTGAGGCCACCCCACAGATCATACATCTGTGTTCCGGGTCTGCAGAGATTATTTCTCGAGGGCAAACAACAATCAACAGTATACGCCACACGCTGAGCAGCTAGTTTTCTATACTTGTACCTTACAGCCGCTATACGAAAAATCATACTAACAGATGGCGCCACCTGTCTCAAAGACCACCAAAACCACCAAGAGCACGAAGGCAACTGAAACAACCTCATCGAAAACAACACTTGAGCCAATCGATGAAAACCTCATTGAAAATATACCAGTTGATCAGTTAACTCTCGAAGAGACTTCCATTGAAGGAGAAGATCATTTGAACACTGACACAGCAGATGGTCAAGTTCATGAAACCATACCACGATTAAGAAAACCATTGATGGGAGGTTCCAGCACAGGAATGTGGAAGGCCAGGCGAGGAACACATAATGTCTCTTTCAAGAAGAAATCTGATGTGAACGCTAGGCATAACAGCAAAGGAAAGTCAATTTCCAAATCACAATTGTCCAAGCTATTCAATCAGTTGAATGCTTTAGTTGATGATACGGACAATCAACACAGTGATGAAGGTTTTTTGGACGATGATTGGAATTTTGAAGAAGAAGGTGAACAGTTCTTTATGACTGAAGAAATGGCAAGCAAGTTACTGGATGGAATTTTAATTAAAACAGCGCCATCACGATTTAAACAAAAGTTAGCACAACCAACCATCCGTGCAACAGTTGTGGACAATTTGTTTGCTTTGATTACTGGTGATGAAGCTATCAAACCACCAGCAATGGTAGAATCAACACAGTGTTTTATTCCTCGAATTGCAGATTATCCATTACCAAGAAATTTGGGAATTCCATCAATCGGTGTTTATGATGGTACAACAGATCCAGAGGATTTTTTGACTATGTTTGAAGATGTTATGAGGTTACAGCATTAGGAAGATGAAACTGCGTGCCATATGTTTCCAATGGTACTTCAAAAAATGGCGCGCGAGTGGTTTGCTAGTTTACCACCAAGGAGTATTACCAGTTTTCTTGATTTGAGGGCAAAGTTCGTGATGCAGTATTAGAGTTTGAGAAGCTGCACGTTGTCACATCTTGATGCACATGAGATAACAATGCGTCAGAATGAATCATTGAGTGATTTCATGAAGCGTTATACCATTGAATGTCAGAAAATACCAGACATACCAGAGTCTCAACTTGTTTCAGGATTTATATTTTGTCTCGATCAGCGACGTTTTGGACGATTAATTCATGCTTTGCGTTATGATATTCCAAAGACATTACATCCAGCGTTGGGTATTGCTCAGAAACATTTACGAGTAGGTGAAATGGGATATCCAAGAGTGGATAATTACCAGAGAAACTTCAGGCAGCAAGGCGGAGAGCGGAAGAGGAATGACAATTATCAGAGGCAACGGGGTTATGACAATAATTACCAGCAACAGCAGAGCGGTTGGAGAGGAAATAATCATCCAAATGACAATTATCACCATCGAAAGCCATTAGACAGACATCCACTTATTATGGCATTAACAAAAACTCCAAAGGAAATCTTGTTCACAGAGCCAATTAAGGAATCATTTCACCCTCCACCGTGGATGGAAGAGCATCAGGGACCACAGAGTGACAAGTGGTGTGACTTCCATGAGGCATATGGACATGAAACGGATAATTGCAAGTCATTAATGAGAGATCATTGCAAAGATCAAGGCTGGCGAGCTGAATCATCTGTTGCCAGGAAAAAAGTATCAGCGAAATGATCCAAATAAATGTTTTGCTTGGCAGGGAAAAGTGCGTCACGGTGGACGACGTGACTGGAACAGAAGGGAAGAACGGAATGATGAAAGGGATCCAACTCCAGAAATGCACATCAAGGTCATATGGAATGAGGAGCAGGAAAATGAAGCAGACGGAGAATGCAAATGGAGAGTTGGATGTATGCTCCAATCATATTTCATACCATTCCAAATTGGCGCCTGTCAGAAGAGCCTGTGGTCATTTCAGCTGTAATAGCAAACAGAAACATCACTCGCATTTATACTGACACAGGTAGTGAAGCAGATATTTTGTATTTACATTGTTTTAAGGAATATCCGTTCAGCGTAAAGGATCGGCTACACTACACGAACTTAAAGATTGCTGGTATCACGGGTGAATCAATAAGAGCAGTTGGTAAAGTGAAACTGGATGTCACACTAGGAACACACCCTTTGGTCCGTACAGAAATTGTGGACTTTACAGTTCTTGATGGCAGATCACGGTTCAGTGCATTGTTCGGTAGGCGGACCCTTCGCAAGTTCGAAGCAATTACCTCTACACCGCATGCAGAATTGCGGTTCCCAACACCAAATGGTGTAACAGTGATACACTCCTAAAATGTTGGACCACCAAGGGAGAGATCAGTTGTTCATGAAGCTCCAGGGAATTTTGTCAGGGGGGAATCATCAAGGCAGTTGTTCAGTAGAAATGATGTGAACGGGTACTTCAAACCACCTGAAATATGGCAACATTGAAAGCAGGACGCAATACGGTACACGGAAGACAGTATAACAGCATGAATCTCGCAGAACAGTTTTTATCACATTTTTAATTTTCATCAGTTCAGGCAACAACACAATACACTTTTTGTAATTTTCTAATTGAGACTTGATCACCCCATGCGAAGATATTACACAAAAATGTTGTATGTGTGACAATATTATCAATAAAATTTTAAATTTTTCTTACGCACAGCATTACGCGTTACGAATGTAAAGCATGGCATTCATTCCTACCCACATAAGGCAAGACATTTTTATGTCCCCGATGGTAGAAGATCTTGTGTCAACATTATAGGCACAAGGGATCGGCTAGAGTAAAGTGTTTACTTCGCTAGAGGGCACCGAGGCAAAACTAAAGATCTCATAATGTCATGACATACAGAATAGTTTATCACAACGGCATAAATCCATTTATAACTTGTAAACAGAATACATTAAATACATGTGTATTTTATAAGCCGCACAAAATCTAAGCGCAACACGCTAAACGGAACATCGCTAGTCCCATAAACAGAATTTCTTCAACACATTTACTAAATATTATAACATATAGACAGAATACCATCATTATGATTCATTCACATCCTATTTCAGAAGTTATCAAAAGACTTCTCGATATTTCTTCATAACATATTTCAGTTAATGCATAACGGAAAATGGATACATTGTTTACGCAGAAATCATAGAATTATACATGATTTGCTCAATACACACCAGATATACAATTTTTAACCTAAATATACAATGATATTTAGGTAGCAGTATACTTTAGATCCATAAAAGAGAATTCTATGATGATGCATTACGGACAACGAACGACGGATAACAGTTCAATACATAATCAAAAATCAGTTTAAGACAAACATAATTTCATATGACATGATATATGAAATTCACATACGTATAGCAGCAATATCATAAAAGCAACAGAGCATGCTAGCATTAAGCATAACAACAGTATATATACACAAATTATCAGCATCAAGTTATTACATATTGTTATTACAGAGAAAATATGTTTTTAAATGGGCACATCCAAAATATCCTTCACTGACACTTCCTCTTTAGCACAAACCTCATTTGTGGAATCAATTTTCAAGGATGTTACTTCAGTAATGGCCAACTGCAGCTTGGCATCAGTATCTGGTTTCATGTGTTTTGAAATAGCATCTGGTAAAGGGTCAGGCTTCACAGGCAGGGTATTCAAAATTTCCTCCATTGCATCTGCAAGATCACATTCTGTAGATGCCACTAAATACCAGTTGAAAGTTTCACCCACAAGTTTAGAACCCAACACCCTATGCACAAGACCAGGGATACCAGCTTTTAAATCAGTAAAGTCTTTCTTAACATCAGCAGCAGCAGCAATCTTCTCCTCCAACAATTGATTCTTCTCATCAAGCAACTTCTTCAACTCTTCATTTTCCTTCACCAGCTTATCCTTCTCTTCCATGCATTTTTCTTTTGCTACTCTCTCTGCAACACATTTTGTTTCCACCACCTGTAACAACTCCTCCTTCTTCTTAACAGCATCCTCTACAGTTTCAGCTTTAAAATGGCATCTTTTAAGTCAACTTTAAGCCCCTTTACCTTATTGGCATTATGCATAGCATTGGCAACAATAGTGTCTTGAGCTTTTTGCATTTTAAGCCCATGAATCACATGTTGATTCAGAAGTACTAATGCTGCATCAGTGGATTGATAGCTTTGTTTATGCATCATGGTGGACAGAGAGGAAGACAAATCAGTAATGGTGCTCGCCTACAATGAATTCAGTAATGCTGATGAGAAAACAATTATTAGTGAAACAGTGTTCTTAGATTATAAATCTTATAAAAACTACCTTCAAAAAATCAGCAAAATCATCAGATTTGTTACTAGGATCATCAATAAAGGCTTGTAGATGGTATGGATGGTGGTTGAGTGGAAGCAGAGGATTGTGTGGTATCAGTCCCTTTCGATGTATGCAGAGTTCTGAATGGCGGAGTTTCAAACAAATCAATATCATCAGTTTCCTTATTATCATCATCAGTGTCATCTTCAACATCAATAGTTTTATTGCTTTCAGGATCCTTCCAAGCAGAAGCATCAACTACATCATCTGGAAGAACCAATCCTATATAATGAAAAAGCAGATAAATATACAATAGAGCTTCAACATAAAATTATTAATCTACTTATGCAGACACAGTGAAGATATATATTTCTCTTTTTTGGTTTGTCAGCAGCTTCACCTATTGGACGTTTCCCCTCACGCTTTAAACTTTTACCAGCCTTCTTGGCGCTGGACGGATCAGGGGTGACTTCAACAATTTCAACATCAGGAGATGGTTGAACAGTACCACCATCTCCACCCTCAGCGGATCGCTCTGGGCTTTTCAGTTGCTATTCAAAAGAAGCATCTTGGGCTTTCTCCGCCTCAATTTCAGTACGGGTTTTGGGTCATTCAGACACAATCAATTGATCAAGATTGGTCTTCTTGAAAGTTCTGTAAACCTGCATTACTTCTCCTGCAATCAGATAATATACAAACAAACAGAAACACATATAAGAACATACACAACTCAGAACAGCATAACAAATAACAGAATATATCAATAAAGGTGCCTACCACGGCCTTCCCAGCGCAGCACCGGTGTATATCCAGAATGCCAGTTGTTACTCATTTTACAGAGAACCAATATGGCTTCATAATCATCATATGACCTTTGTGGAAATTTGAATGTCTTCAAAGTACTAAGAATAAACCTTTCATCCTCAGATAATGTGGTGGATTTGCCAACTCCTATGGTAGTTTTTCTCTAACCACGAACATGAAATGTCCCGTTCTTATTGATTAAAAACGTTCCATATTAATTGATTTCGTTGCGAGGTTTTGACCTCTATATGAGACGTTTTTCAAAGACTGCATTCATTTTTAAAACAAACCATAACCTTTATTTCATAAATAAAGGTTTAAAAAGCTTTACGTAGATTATCAAATAATGATAATCTAAAATATCCTGTTTACACACGACCATTACATAATGGTTTACAATACAAATATGTTACATCGAAATCAGTTTCTTGAATGCAGTTTTTACACAATATCATACAAACATGGACTCCAAATCTTGTCCTTATTTTAGTATGCAACAGCGGAAGCTCTTAATATTCACCTGAGAATAAACATGCTTTAAACGTCAACAAAAATGTTGGTGAGTTATAGGTTTAACCTATATATATCAAATCGTAACAATAGACCACAAGATTTCATATTTCAATACACATCCCATACATAGAGATAAAAATCATTCATATGGTGAACACCTGGTAACCGACATTAACAAGATGCATATATAAGAATATCCCCATCATTCCGGGACACCCTTCGGATATGATATAAATTTCGAAGTACTAAAGCATCCGGTACTTTGGATGGGGTTTGTTAAGCCCAATAGATCTATCTTTAGGATTCGCGTCAATTAGGGTGTCTGTTCCCTAATTCTTAGATTACCAGACTTAATAAAAAGGGGCATATTCGATTTCGATAATTCAACCATAGAATGTAGTTTCACGTACTTGTGTCTATTTTGTAAATCATTTATAAAAACCTGCATGTATTCTCATCCCAAAAATATTAGATTTTAAAAGTGGGACTATAACTCACTTTCACAGATTTTTACTTCGTCGGGAAGTAAGACTTGGCCACTGGTTGATTCACGAACCTATAACAATATATACATATATATCAAAGTATGTTCAAAATATATTTACAACACTTTTAATATATTTTGATGTTTTAAGTTTATTAAGTCAGCTGTCCTCGTTAGTAACCTACAACTAGTTGTCCACAGTTAGATGTATAAAAATAAATCGATAAATATTATCTTGAATCAATCCACGACCCAGTGTATACGTATCTCAGTATTGATCACAACTCAAACTATATATATTTTGGAATCAACCTCAACCCTGTATAGCTAACTCCAACATTCACATATAGAGTGTCTATGGTTGTTCCGAAATATATATAGATGTGTCGACATGATAGGTCGAAACATTGTATACGTGTCTATGGTATCTCAAGATTACATAATATACAATACAAGTTGATTAAGTTATGGTTGGAATAGATTTGTTACCAATTTTCACGTAGCTAAAATGAGAAAAATTATCCAATCTTGTTTTACCCATAACTTCTTCATTTTAAATCCGTTTTGAGTGAATCAAATTGCTATGGTTTCATATTGAACTCTATTTTATGAATCTAAACAGAAAAGTATAGGTTTATAGTCGGAAAAATAAGTTACAAGTCGTTTTTGTAAAGGTAGTCATTTCAGTCGAAAGAACGACGTCTAGATGACCATTTTAGAAAACATACTTCCACTTTGAGTTTAATCATAATTTTTGGATATAGTTTCATGTTCATAATAAAAATCATTTTCTCAGAATAACAACTTTAAAATCAAAGTTTATCATAGTTTTTAATTAACTAACCCAAAACAGCCCGCGGTGTTACTACGACGGCGTAAATCCGGTTTTACGGTGTTTTTCGTGTTTCCAGGTTTTAAATCATTAAATTAGCATATCATATGGATATAGAACATGTGTTTAGTTGATTTTAAAAGTCAAGTTAGAAGGATTAACTTTTGTTTGCGAACAAGTTTAGAATTAACTAAACTATGTTCTAGTGATTACAAGTTTAAACCTTCGAATAAGATAGCTTTATATGTATGAATCGAATGATGTTATGAACATCATTACTACCTTATGTTACTTGGATAAACCTACTGGAAAAGAGAAAAATGGATCTAGCTTCAATGGATCCTTGGATGGCTCGAAGTTCTTGAAGCAGAATCATGACACGAAAACAAGTTCAAGTAAGATCATCACTTAAAATAAGATTGTTATAGTTATAGAAATTGAACCAAAGTTTGAATATGATTATTACCTTGTATTAGAATGATAACCTACTGTAAGAAACAAAGATTTCTTGAGGTTGGATGATCACCTTACAAGATTGGAAGTGAGCTAGCAAACTTGAAAGTATTCTTGATTTTATGAAACTAGAACTTTTGGAATTTATGAAGAACACTTAGAACTTGAAGATAGAACTTGAGAGAGATCAATTAGATGAAGAAAATTGAAGAATGAAAGTGTTTGTAGGTGTTTTTGGTCGTTGGTGTATGGATTAGATATAAAGGATATGTTATTTTGTTTTCATGTAAATAAGTCATGAATGATTACTCATATTTTTGTAATTTTATGAGATATTTCATGCTAGTTGCCAAATGATGGTTCCCACATGTGTTAGGTGACTCACATGGGCTGCTAAGAGCTGATCATTGGAGTGTATATACCAATAGTACATACATCTAAAAGCTGTGTATTGTACGAGTACGAATACGGGTGCATACGAGTAGAATTGTTGATGAAACTGAACGAGGATGTAATTGTAAGCATTTTTGTTAAGTAGAAGTATTTTGATAAGTGTCTTGAAGTCTTTAAAAAGTGTATGAATACATATTAAAACACTACATGTATATACATTTTAACTGAGTCGTTAAGTCATCGTTAGTCGTTACATGTAAATATTGTTTTGAAACCTTTAGGTTAACGATCTTGTTAAATGTTGTTAACCCAATGTTTATAATATCAAAAGAGATTTTAAATTATTATATTATCATGATATTATGATGTACGAATATCTCTTAATATGATATATATACATTAAATGTCGTTACAACGATAATCGTTACATATATGTCTCGTTTCAAAATCATTAAGTTAGTAGTCTTGTTTTTACATATGTAGTTCATTGTTAATATAATTAATGATATGTTTACTTATCATAATATCATGTTAACTATATATATAACCATATATATGTCATCATATAGTTTTTACAAGTTTTAACGTTCGTGAATCACCGGTCAACTTGGGTGGTCAATTGTCTATATGAATCCTATTTCAATTAATCAAGTCTTAACAAGTTTGACTGCTTAACATGTTGGAAACATTTAATCATGTAAATATCAATCTCAATTAATATATATAAACATGGAAAAGTTCGGGTCACTACAGTACCTACCCGTTAAATAAATTTCGTCCCGAAATTTTAAGCTGTTGAAGGTGTTGACGAATCTTCTGGAAATAGATGCGGGTATTTCTTCTTCATCTGATCTTCACGCTCCCAGGTGAACTCGGGTCCTCTACGAGCATTCCATCGAACCTTAACAATTGGTATCTTGTTTTGCTTAAGTCTTTTAACCTCACGATCCATTATTTCGACGGGTTCTTCGATGAATTGAAGTTTTTCGTTGATTTGGATTTCATCTAACGGAATAGTGAGATCTTCTTTAGCAAAACATTTCTTTAAATTCGAGACGTGGAAAGTGTTATGTACAGCCGCGAGTTGTTGAGGTAACTCTAGTCGGTAAGCTACTGGTCCGACACGATCAATAATCTTGAATGGTCCAATATACCTTGGATTTAATTTCCCTCGTTTACCAAATCGAACAACGCCTTTCCAAGGTGCAACTTTAAGCATGACCATCTCTCCAATTTCAAATTCTATATCTTTTCTTTTAATGTCAGCGTAGCTCTTTTGTCGACTTTGGGCGGTTTTCAACCGTTGTTGAATTTGGATGATCTTCTCGGTAGTTTCTTGTATAATCTCCGGACCCGTAATCTGTCTATCCCCCACTTCACTCCAACAAATCGGAGACCTGCACTTTCTACCATAAAGTGCTTCAAACGGCGCCATCTCAATGCTTGAATGGTAGCTGTTGTTGTAGGAAAATTCTGCTAACGGTAGATGTCGATCCCAACTGTTTCCGAAATCAATAACACATGCTCGTAGCATGTCTTCAAGCGTTTGTATCGTCCTTTCGCTCTGCCCATCAGTTTGTGGATGATAGGCAGTACTCATGTCTAGACGAGTTCCTAATGCTTGCTGTAATGTCTGCCAGAATCTTGAAATAAATCTGCCATCCCTATCAGAGATAATAGAGATTGGTATTCCATGTCTGGAGATGACTTCCTTCAAATACAGTCGTGCTAACTTCTCCATCTTGTCATCTTCTCTTATTGGCAAGAAGTGTGCTGATTTGGTGAGACGATCAACTATTACCCAAATAGTATCAAAACCACTTGCAGTCCTTGGCAATTTAGTGATGAAATCCATGGTAATGTTTTCCCATTTCCATTCCGGGATTTCGGGTTGTTGAAGTAGACCTGATGGTTTCTGATGCTCAGCTTTGACCTTAGAACACGTCAAACATTCTCCTACGTATTTAGCAACATCGGCTTTCATACCCGGCCACTAAAAATGTTTCTTGAGATCCTTGTACATCTTCCCCGTTCCAGGATGTATTGAGTATCTGGTTTTATGAGCTTCTCTAAGTACCATTTCTCTCATATCTCCAAATTTTGGTACCCAAATCCTTTCAGCCCTATACCGGGTTCCGTCTTCTCGAATATTAAGATGCTTCTCCGATCCTTTGGGTATTTCATCCTTTAAATTTCCCTCTTTTAAAACTCCTTGTTGCGCCTCCTTTATTTGAGTAGTAATGTTATTATGAATCATTATATTCATAGATTTTACTCGAATGGGTTCTCTGTCCTTCCTGCTCAAAGCATCGGCTACCACATTTGCCTTCCCCGGGTGGTAACGAATCTCAAAGTCGTAATCATTCAACAATTCAATCCACCTACGCTGCCTCATATTCAGTTGTTTCTGATTAAATATGTGTTGAAGACTTTTGTGGTCGGTATATATAATACTTTTGACCCCATATAAGTAGTGCCTCCAAGTCTTTAATGCAAAAACAACTGCGCCTAATTCCAAATCATGCGTCGTATAATTTTGTTCGTGAATCTTCAATTGTCTAGACGCATAAGCAATCACCTTCGTTCATTGCATTAATACACAACCGAGACCTTGCTTTGATGCGTCACAATAAATCACAAAATCATCATTCCCTTCAGGCAATGACAATATAGGTGCCGTAGTTAGCTTTTTCTTCAATAACTGAAACGCTTTCTCTTGTTCATCATTCCATTCAAATTTCTTCCCTTTATGCGTTAATGCAGTCAAGGGTTTTGCTATTCTGGAAAAGTCTTGGATGAACCTTCTGTAGTAACCAGCTAGTCCTAAAAATTGGCGTATGTGTTTCGGAGTTTTCGGGGTTTCCCACTTTTCAACAGTTTCTATCTTTGCCGGATCCACCTTAATACCTTCTTTGTTCACTATGTGACCGAGGAATTGAACTTCTTCCAACCAAAATGCACACTTTGAAAACTTAGCGTACAATTCTTCCTTCCTCAATACTTCTAACACCTTTCTCAAATGTTCACCGTGTTCTTGGTCATTCTTTGAGTAAATAAGTATGTCATCAATGAAAACAATGACAAACTTGTCAAGGTATGGTCCACACACTCGGTTCATAAGGTCCATGAACACAGCTGGTGCATTAGTTAAACCAAACGGCATGACCATAAACTCGTAATGACCGTAACGTGTTCTGAAAGCAGTCTTTGGAATATCATCTTCTTTCACCCGCATTTGATGATACCCGGAACGTAAGTCAATCTTTGAATAAACAGACGAGCCTTGTAGTTGATCAAATAAGTCGTCGATTCTCGGTAGTGGGTAGCGGTTCTTGATGGTAAGTTTGTTCAACTCTCGGTAGTCGATACACAACCTGAATGTACCATCTTTCTTCTTGACAAACAAAACAGGAGCTCCCCACGGTGATGTGCTTGGTCGAATGAAACCACGCTCTAAAAGTTCTTGTAATTGGCTTTGCAGTTCTTTCATCTCGCTGGGTGCGAGTCTGTAAGGAGCACGAGCTATTGGTGCAGCTCCTGGTACAAGATCTATTTGAAATTCAACGGATCGATGTGGGGGTAATCCCGGTAATTCTTTCGGAAATACATCGGGAAATTCTTTTGCAATGGGAACATCATTGGTGCTCTTTTCTTCAGTGTGTACTTTCTCGACGTGTGCTAGAACAGCATAGCAACCTTTTCTTATTAGTTTTTGTGCCTTCAAATTACTAATAAGATGTAGCTTCGTGTTGCCCTTTTCTCCGTACACCATTAAGGGTTTTCCTTTTTCTCGTATAATGCGAATTGCATTTTTGTAACAAACGATCTCTGCTTTCACTTCTTTCAACCAGTCCATACCGATTATCACATCAAAACTCCCTAACTCTACTGGTATCAAATCAATCTTAAATGTTTCGCTAACCAGTTTAATTTCTCGATTCCGACATATATTATCTGCTGAAATTAATTTACCATTTGCTAATTCGAGTAAAAATTTACTATCCAAAGGCGTCAATGGACAACTTAATTTAGCACAAAAATCTCTACTCATATAGCTTCTATCCGCACCCGACTCAAATAAAACGTAAGCAGATTTATTGTCAATAAGAAACGTACCCGTAAGAAGCTCCGGGTCTTCCTGTGCCTCTGCCGCATTAATATTGAAAACTCTTCCATGGCCTTGTCCATTCGTGTTCTCCTGGTTCGGGCAATTTCTAATAATGTGGCCCGGTTTTCCACATTTATAACAAACTACATTGGCATAACTTGCTCCGACACTACTTGCTCCGCCATTACTCGTTCCGACACCATTTGTTCCTTTCGTTCTATTAACCCCTGGTCCGTAGACCTCACACTTCGCCGCGCTATGACCATTTCTTTTACACTTGTTGCAAAATTTGGTGCAGAACCCCGAGTAATTCTTTTCACACCTTTGGCATAGCTGCTTCTGATTGTTGTTGTTGTTGCGGTTATTATTGTTGTTGGGATGATTGTTGTAGTTGCTGTTGTTGTTGTTGTTGTTGTTGTTGTTGTTGTTGTTGTTGTTGGGCCGTTTGTTGTAGTTGCGATTGATGTTGCGATTGTTGGGATAATTGTTGCGATTATTGTTGTAATTGCTGTTGTTGTTGTATTGGTGATTCTTATCACCGTTTTCCTCCCACTTTCTTTTGACTTGCTTCACATTGGCCTCTTCAGCAGTCTGTTCTTTAATTCTTTCTTCAATTTGGTTCACGAGTTTGTGAGCCATTCTACATGCCTGTTGTATGGAGGCGGGCTCGTGTGAACTTATATCTTCTTGGATTCTTTCCGGTAATCCTTTCACAAACGCGTCGATCTTCTCTTCCTCATCTTCGAATGCTCCCGGACACAATAGGCACAATTCTGTGAATCGTCTTTCGTACGTGGTAATATCAAATCCTTGGGTTCGTAACCCTCTAAGTTCTGTCTTGAGCTTATTGACCTCGGTTCTGGGACGGTACTTCTCGTTCATCAAGTGCTTGAATGCTGACCACGGTAGTGCGTATGCATCGTCTTGTCCCACTTGCTCTAGATAGGTATTCCACCATGTTAACGCAGAACCTGTGAAGGTATGCGTAGCGTACTTCACTTTGTCCTCTTCAGTACACTTACTTATGGCAAACACCGATTCGACCTTCTCGGTCCACCGTTTCAATCCGATCGGTCCTTCGGTTCCATCAAATTCCAAAGGTTTGCAGGCAGTGAATTCTTTGTAGGTGCATCCTACACGATTTCCTGTACTGTTAGATCCAAGGTTATTGTTGGTATGTAGCGCAGCCTGTACTGCGGCTATGTTTGAAGCTAGAAAAGTACGGAATTCCTCTTCATTCATATTCACGGTGTGTCGAGTAGTCGGTGCCATTTCCTTCAAAATAGTTAAATGGAACAAGTTAATCATACAGAATATTAAGAGTAGTTAATAGTATTTCGTAGCATAATATGAACTCATTTATAAAAGCTTTTTCTTCATATTAGCGTTTTATAAGTTTAAATTCGGGTAGTACCTACCCGTTAAGTTCATACTTAGTAGCTAATATACAATTCAACTACTACAATTCTATATGAAAAACTGATTATAATAATATTTCGCGTTCAAACTTTTATACAATATTTTACAAACTTACAATACCGCTTATTTTACATAAAGCATGAAATATAGCACACAATAACTTTGATACAAGATAGTTGTGAAGATAATTCTAGCTAGTACACAAGTCGTTCAGCAAAGGCAATAAAGACACGTAATTCATACGTCCAGAAACAAGTCATGCATTCTGGTTTTACTAGGACTACTTCCCATCCTTGGTCTTGTGCAACATAACCGTTATGGCCATTGATAAGACAGCGTGTTGTAACGTCGTCAAAGGGACGAGGGTTACGTAATGTCCAACAGTCCCGTAATAATCTAAAAACCTCATTTCTTACCCCAATTACCGACTCCGTCACTTGTGGAAACGTTTTGTTTAATAGTTGTAGCCCGATGTTCTTGTTCTCACTTTGGTGAGAAGCGAACATTACTAATCCGTAAGCATAACATGCTTCTTTATGTTGCATGTTAGCCGCTTTTTCTAAATCACGAAGTCCAATATTCGGATATATTGAGTCAAAATAATTTCTTAACCCGTTGCGTAAAATAGCATTTGGGTTCCCCGCAATATATGCGTCAAAGTAAACACATCTTAACTTATGGGTTTCCCAATGTGATATCCCCCATCTTTCAAACGAAAGTCTCTTATAAACCAAGACATTCTTGGAACGTTCTTCGAATGTCTTACAAACTGATCTCGCCTTAAATAGTTGTGCCGAGGAATTCTGGCCGACTCTAGACAAGATTTCATCAATCATGTCTCCGGGTAGGTCTCTTAAAATATTGGGTTGTCTATCCATTTTGTGTTTTTAAACTGTAAAATAGACAAGAGTTAGATTCATAAAAAAATACTTATTAATACAAGCAATTTTTACATATATCATAAAGCATAAGAACACTATATTACATATATTACACCACACGAATACAACTATCTTATTCCGACTCGCTCGTTTCTTCTTCTTCGATTTTGGTTCGTTTTGCCAAGTTTCTAGGGATATATGATGTTCCCCTAATACGAGCCGTCGTTGTCCACATTGGTTTAGAAAAACCTGGTGGTTTAGAGGTTCCCGGGTCATTGTTACAACTTAAGGACTTCGGGGGTTGACGATACATATAAAGTTCATCGGGGTTGGAATTAGATTTCTCTATTTTTATGCCCTTTCCCTTATTATTTTCTTTTGCATTTTTAAATTCAGTTGGGGTAATTTCTATAACATCATCGGAATTCTCGTCGGAATCCGATTCATCGGAGAATTGGTAATCCTCCCAATATTTTGCTTCCTTGGTGGAAACACCATTGACCATAATTAACCTTGGTCGGTTAGTTGAGGATTTTCTTTTACTTAACCGTTTTATTATTTCCCCCACCGGTTCTATTTCTTCATCCGGTTCCGATTCTTCTTCCGGTTCCGATTCTTCTTCCGGTTCCGACTCTTCTTCCGGTTCCTCTTCGGGAACTTGTGAATCAGTCCACGAATCATTCCAATTTACATTTGACTCTTCATTATTATTAGGTGAGTCAATGGGACTTGTTCTAGAGGTAGACATCTATCACATAATATCAAACGCGTTAAGAGATTAATATATCACATAATATTCACATGTTAAAAATATATAGTTTCCAACAAAATTTGTTAAACAATCATTTTTCAAGTAAACACGGTCGAAGTCCAGACTCACTAATGCATCCTAACAAACTCGATAAGACACACTAATGCAAAATTCTGGTTCTCTAAGACCAACGCTCTGATACCAACTGAAATGTCCCGTTCTTATTGATTAAAAACGTTCCATATTAATTGATTTCGTTGCGAGGTTTTGACCTCTATATGAGACGTTTTTCAAAGACTGCATTCATTTTTAAAACAAACCATAACCTTTATTTCATAAATAAAGGTTTAAAAAGCTTTACGTAGATTATCAAATAATGATAATCTAAAATATCCTGTTTACACACGACCATTACATAATGGTTTACAATACAAATATGTTACATCGAAATCAGTTTCTTGAATGCAGTTTTTACACAATATCATACAAACATGGACTCCAAATCTTGTCCTTATTTTAGTATGCAACAGCGGAAGCTCTTAATATTCACCTGAGAATAAACATGCTTTAAACGTCAACAAAAATGTTGGTGAGTTATAGGTTTAACCTATATATATCAAATCGTAACAATAGACCACAAGATTTCATATTTCAATACACATCCCATACATAGAGATAAAAATCATTCATATGGTGAACACCTGGTAACCGACATTAACAAGATGCATATATAAGAATATCCCCATCATTCCGGGGCACCCTTCGGATATGATATAAATTTCGAAGTACTAAAGCATCCGGTACTTTGGATGGGGTTTGTTAAGCCCAATAGATCTATCTTTAGGATTCGCGTCAATTAGGGTGTCTGTTCCCTAATTCTTAGATTACCAGACTTAATAAAAAGGGGCATATTCGATTTCGATAATTCAACCATAGAATGTAGTTTCACGTACTTGTGTCTATTTTGTAAATCATTTATAAAAACCTGCATGTATTCTCATCCCAAAAATATTAGATTTTAAAAGTGGGACTATAACTCACTTTCACAGATTTTTACTTCGTCGGGAAGTAAGACTTGGCCACTGGTTGATTCACGAACCTATAACAATATATACATATATATCAAAGTATGTTCAAAATATATTTACAACACTTTTAATATATTTTGATGTTTTAAGTTTATTAAGTCAGCTGTCCTCGTTAGTAACCTACAACTAGTTGTCCACAGTTAGATGTACAAAAATAAATCGATAAATATTATCTTGAATCAATCCACGACCCAGTGTATACGTATCTCAGTATTGATCACAACTCAAACTATATATATTTTGGAATCAACCTCAACCCTGTATAGCTAACTCCAACATTCACATATAGAGTGTCTATGGTTGTTCCGAAATATATATAGATGTGTCGACATGATAGGTCGAAACATTGTATACGTGTCTATGGTATCTCAAGATTACATAATATACAATACAAGTTGATTAAGTTATGGTTGGAATAGATTTGTTACCAATTTTCACGTAGCTAAAATGAGAAAAATTATCCAATCTTGTTTTACCCATAACTTCTTCATTTTAAATCCGTTTTGAGTGAATCAAATTGCTATGGTTTCATATTGAACTCTATTTTATGAATCTAAACAGAAAAGTATAGGTTTATAGTCGGAAAAATAAGTTACAAGTCGTTTTTGTAAAGGTAGTCATTTCAGTCGAAAGAACGACGTCTAGATGACCATTTTAGAAAACATACTTCCACTTTGAGTTTAATCATAATTTTTGGATATAGTTTCATGTTCATAATAAAAATCATTTTCTCAGAATAACAACTTTAAAATCAAAGTTTATCATAGTTTTTAATTAACTAACCCAAAACAGCCCGCGGTGTTACTACGACGGCGTAAATCCGGTTTTACGGTGTTTTTCGTGTTTCCAGGTTTTAAATCATTAAATTAGCATATCATATAGATATAGAACATGTGTTTAGTTGATTTTAAAAGTCAAGTTAGAAGGATTAACTTTTGTTTGCGAACAAGTTTAGAATTAACTAAACTATGTTCTAGTGATTACAAGTTTAAACCTTCGAATAAGATAGCTTTATATGTATGAATCGAATGATGTTATGAACATCATTACTACCTTATGTTCCTTGGATAAACCTACTGGAAAATAGAAAAATGGATCTAGCTTCAATGGATCCTTGGATGGCTCGAAGTTCTTGAAGCAGAATCATGACACGAAAACAAGTTCAAGTAAGATCATCACTTAAAATAAGATTGTTATAGTTATAGAAATTGAACCAAAGTTTGAATATGATTATTACCTTGTATTAGAATGATAACCTACTGTAAGAAACAAAGATTTCTTGAGGTTGGATGATCACCTTACAAGATTGGAAGTGAGCTAGCAAACTTGAAAGTATTCTTGATTTTATGAAACTAGAACTTTTGGAATTTATGAAGAACACTTAGAACTTGAAGATAGAACTTGAGAGAGATCAATTAGATGAAGAAAATTGAAGAATGAAAGTGTTTGTAGGTGTTTTTGGTCGTTGGTGTATGGATTAGATATAAAGGATATGTTATTTTGTTTTCATGTAAATAAGTCATGAATGATTACTCATATTTTTATAATTTAATGAGATATTTCATGCTAGTTGCCAAATGATGGTTCCCACATGTGTTAGGTGACTCACATGGGCTGCTAAGAGCTGATCATTGGAGTGTATATACCAATAGTACATACATCTAAAAGCTGTGTATTGTACGAGTACGAATACGGGTGCATACGAGTAGAATTGTTGATGAAACTGAACGAGGATGTAATTGTAAGCATTTTTGTTAAGTAGAAGTATTTTGATAAGTGTCTTGAAGTCTTTAAAAAGTGTATGAATACATATTAAAACACTACATGTATATACATTTTAACTGAGTCGTTAAGTCATCGTTAGTCGTTACATGTAAATATTGTTTTGAAACCTTTAGGTTAACGATCTTGTTAAATGTTGTTAACCCAATGTTTATAATATCAAAAGAGATTTTAAATTATTATATTATCATGATATTATGATGTACGAATATCTCTTAATATGATATATATACATTAAATGTCGTTACAACGATAATCGTTACATATATGTCTCGTTTCAAAATCATTAAGTTAGTAGTCTTGTTTTTACATATGTAGTTCATTGTTAATATAATTAATGATATGTTTACTTATCATAATATCATGTTAACTATATATATATAACCATATATATGTCATCATATAGTTTTTACAAGTTTTAACGTTCGTGAATCACCGGTCAACTTGGGTGGTCAATTGTCTATATGAATCCTATTTCAATTAATCAAGTCTTAACAAGTTTGACTGCTTAACATGTTGGAAACATTTAATCATGTAAATATCAATCTCAATTAATATATATAAACATGGAAAAGTTCGGGTCACTCTAGAACACATGCCCAGGCATCTTGAACAACCCTTTCATTAACAAAGAAATAGGGATCTTTCTAGTTCTTTAAAGAACTTTCTTTCACCCCAGTAAATGCCTTGTTCGGCTTACAATCAAATGTATACCAGCATTTGCTAACTAATCTAGTTCTAAATAATTCATGGAAAATATTTACATTGGGATTTTCTCCTACGGAATTACAGTACATTTCAAAAAGAATAATTTTTTGTAAACCTAATGGATGAACTTGACTAACACCTATCCCATAGTTGTAGTGACCCGAACTTTTCCATGTTTATATATATATTAAATGAAATTGTTATTTACATGATTAAGTGTTTCCAACATGTTAAGCAATCAAACTTGTTAAGACTTGATTAATTGAAATAGGTTTCATATAGACAATTGACCACCCAAGTTGACCGGTGATTCACGAACGTTAAAACTTGTAAAAACTATACGATGACATATATATGGTTATATATATAGTTAACATGATTTTATTATAAGTATGTATCTCATTAGGTATTTTAACAATGAGTTATATACATAAAAATGAGACTATTAATTTAAGAAACTCGAAAAGGATATATATAACGATTATCGTTATAACAACGTCTTACTAGGTACATATGAATCATATTAAAATATTGATACACTTGGTTAATTATGTTAAATGATAATTAAATATATTATTAAGTGTATTAACAATGAAATGCATATGTAAAAATAAGACTACTAACTTAATGATTTCGAAACGAGACATATATGTAACGATTATCGTTGTAACGACATTTAACTGTATATATATCATACTAAGATATATTAAATATCATAATATCATGATAATATAACAATTTAACATCTCATTTGTTATAATAAACAATGGATTAACAACATTCAACAAGATCGTTAACCTAAAGGTTTCAAAACAACATTTACATGTAACGACTAACGATGACTTAACGACTCAGTTAAAATATATATACATGTAGTGTTTTAATATGTATTCATACACTTTTGAAAGACTTCAAGACACTTATCAAAATACTTCTACTTAATAAAAAATGCTTACAATTACATCCTCGTTCAGTTTCATCAACAATTCTACTCGTATGCACCTGTATTCGTACTCGTACAATACACAGCTTTTAGATGTATGTACTATTGGTATATACACTCCAATGATCAGCTCTTAGCAGCCCATGTGAGTCACCTAACACATGTGGGAACCATCATTTGGCAACTAGCATGAAATATCTCATAAAATTACAAAAATATGAGTAATCATTCATGACTTATTTACATGAAAACAAAATTACATATCCTTTATATCTAATCCATACACCAACGACCAAAAACACCTACAAACACTTTCATTCTTCAATTTTCTTCATCTAATTGATCTCTCTCAAGTTCTATCTTCAAGTTCTAAGTGTTCTTCATAAATTCCAAAAGTTCTAGTTTCATAAAATCAAGAATACTTCCAAGATTGCAAGTTTACTTCCAAGTTTTCTAAATCCATTCCAAGTAATCATCCAAGATCAAGAAACCTTTGTTACTTACAGTAGGTTATCTTTCTAATACAAGGTAATAATCATATTCAAACTTTAATTCAATTTCTATAACTATAACAATCTTATTTCGAGTGGAAATCTTACTTGAAATTGTTTTCGTGTCATGATTCTGCTTCAAGAACTTTCAAGCCATCCAAGGATCCTTTGAAGCTAGATCTATTTTTCTCATTTCCAGTAGGTTTATCCAAGGAACTTGAGGTAGTAATGATGTTCATAACATCATTCGATTCATACATATAAAGCTATCTTATTCGAAGGTTTAAACTTGTAATCACTAGAACATAGTTTAGTTAATTCTAAACTTGTTCGCAAATAAAAGTTAATCCTTCTAACTTGACTTTTAAAATCAACTAAACATATGTTCTATATCTATATGATATGCTAACTTAATGATTTAAAACCTGGAAACACGAAAAACACCGTAAAACCGGATTTACGCCGTCGTAGTAACATCGCGGGCTGTTTTGTAGTGACCCAAAAATTTCCGATCAAATTTAAACTTTAATCTTTATATGTTTCCGACACGATAAGAAAAAAAATCTGTAATGTTGAGTCTCGAAAGTTTTGAAATCTATATTCATGTAATCAAATACCCTTTGACTATGCTCGACGATTCACGAACAATTAATTATAAATAGATATGTGTGAATATATATATAAATAATAATTAGAAATATAAAATGAAATATTACATAAAGTAATTGTTAGAATTAATAATGTAAAATAAAATAATATATATTATTATTATTTAAGACACAGCTATATATAAATAATGTATATTAAAAATAAATATTGAATGATTGTAATACTCCTTTGATATACCGATTGATACTGAGCAAGTTAAATACGAACTTATGTAATTTTAAAATAAAAGGTGATCCGAAAATGAGTTATATAAGTTATAGGCTTATTAAAAGTATATTTACGATCTAATAAACTAATGTATAATTGTAACCTTAATATCATTATATAAGGTATGAATATGTATATATATATATATATATATATATATATATATATATATATATATATATATATATATATATATATATATATATATATATATATATATATATATATATATATATATATATATATATATATATATATATATATATATATATATATAAGTTTGATGAGTTTAAGTTGATATAATATTATTGTTAGTATTCATATCGATATTGGTGTTAGCTATATTAATTAGTTCCAATATATATAAAATTTGATATATAAATATTATCATTAATAATAATATTAATATCAAAAATAATATAATCAGTATTATTATTATAATTATCATTAATGATATTATTATTATAAATTTCATTAAAATTCTATCATAACTGAATATTATTATTATTTTGTTATATTGATCATAATATTAGTATTAATTGTATTTAGATTTTTATTAGTATAATTATAATTATTAACTATTAATAATAATTATAAATATCATATGTACGATATATATATTTGATTCCAATTACACTTATCAATCACAACCACGTTACCTTTATCCCTGCTCATGATTTGTACTCAAATTGTGCTATATCGAATTCCATATCAGCTATCAAACAAAATCTGTTAGAAGTACCTCTCTCCTTTTAATTTTTTTTTATTTTTCTGTACCAACGAATTCATTCTGTCGACTCAATTTGATATAAAACAAATGGATTACTCAGATTTGTTAGCACTCACAATCAAACTTTGTTGTTTTCATTTATATTCTTGTACCTGTCAATATCCAATTCCCAGCACAATCCAAAAATCCTGTACAACTTAATAAAAGTCATATTTGCTTTCTAATATTTTTATATATTTGTGTACTAACAAAATATTTACATGTCGACCATATCTATCTATATACGAACGATTACTTCATAATATTATACAAGTTATTCGATTAACCATTAACCATTATCATTGTTATTGCAAATAACTTGTTTCCTGTCTCGTTCATGTCAAGCCACCCCTTCCTATTTCCTTGTATCTTCTTCGTGAACCAACTGGAACAACACCAAGTTTAACCATGAGCCATTACAGTCACTGTAACAACTACCTGTTCAAACCAATAAACCTTGCTACTACAGCTGTACGTATATATATATATATATATATATATATATATATATATATATATATATATATATATATATATATATATATATATATATATGTTTGTTTAAACGAATTAACCCACCCTTCTGTTTCTTGTCATGTGCGAAAAACTCACACACCACAGCCATTGAACACCCATCTTCTGTTTATGTTCCGAATTAGCAATGAATACCACACGATATTACTGCTACAGATGCTTCACTTCTATTATATAGATATATGTATATATATATATATATATATATATATATATATATATATATACATATACAAATATATTTTTCTTTTCTTCCTTCAAGTCGACACCCAACAAAAACTACAACGTACTTCTATTTCAATTTCAGCTGATATACTTCTGTTTTACTGCTGTAACGATACTCACCTACTGCAAACTCAGGAACTACCACTGCCATCTTCACCCTAACCTATCATCACCATAACCATATCACATTCGACCACACCTAGTACCAACAACTCGAACTTGTTCCTGCTATTCGAAAAACCCTAACAAAACTATCAGCTCTCTCTCTCTTATTTCTGTTTTATGAACGAAACTTGAAGATGATGAAGTGAGAAAGTAATGAAGGTGTACGTAAGATAATGAATAAGAAAAAGATGGAGTCAAGAACCGTCGGCTGTATCCCAAATTTATCGATATTATATAATTTTTTTAAATGGCCGACAATTTGATTGAGTGCCTTGCTGGAGTCCTCAATGTTATGCCAGCGAATTGATTAAACGTATCTGTTTTAGAATCTGGTTTTAGCTAGGTTTAATGGTGTTCTTTTGGGCCGAACTCCTCAATTGTTTCGTGGTGGGCCGTTAATGGACTGATTGCTGTTGGGCTTTAGAGGAGAACATAATGTTACGGGTTAAGTGTATTCGAAAATTGATTTAATCAGAAAAACCGAAGTCAGATCAATGGTTACCAGGAGGTGCTGAGGAATGAGGGGTCTTGGGTTCAATTCTGGGATGGGACATAATTTTTTTTAAAGCTTATTAAGGTAGTCCTTTTATTTCCATTACTATTATTATTAACATTATTATTATTGTTATTGTTATTATTAATTATTAATGATTGTTATTATTATTAGTAATATTGTTATTATTAGTCATCATTATTATTATTATTATTATTATTATTATTATTATTATTATTATTATTATTATTATTATTATTATTATTATTATTATTATTATTATTATTATTATTAATACTAACACTAGAATATATTTAGTATTATCATTATTAATATTATCCCTAAGTATTAATATTAAGTATTATTAGTTTTAATATTACTATTATAATGAAATTTAATATTAGTATCATTTTATAATTATTAGTATCATTATTATCATTATTAATAATATCATTTCTATTATTAGTATCATCATTATTAATAAGGTTATTATTATTAGTAACCCATTAATGTCAAAACTATCATTTTTAACGAATAAATAATTTTGTATATAAAATGTAGTTGGTACATATATTATAACTATAGTAATATTTCATATAACTACATATATTAACACTATCCAAATAAATAATTACAGGTAACAAACTATTGATTTTCAAACATAATAATAATAATGTATATATATACATACATGTATATATATGGATATATACACTAATATAACTAAATGAATGGATAATAGTCATTTTGAAATATATATATACACAACAAATATGTGTAACATATAATTTAAGATATAATATAAGTATATGTTTTAATTTTAATTGGGATTTAAAATAAATCCTATTCAACTACAAATATATATATGAATAATATATATTAATAAATAAAAGTATGTGATTTCTATTATATATTTTAAAATATAAATACAAATGATATAGGTTCGTGAATCCAAGGTCAACCCTATACTTGTTCAATGTCATTCTATGTATTTTTACTACAAAATACATTAGGTGAGTTTCATTTGCTCCCTTTTTAAATGCTTTTGCAATATATATTTTTGGGACTGAGAATACATGCGCTTTTATAAATGTTTGACGCAATAGACACAAGTACCTTAAATGCATTCTATGATTGAATTATCTGGAATTGGGGTTGATATGAATGATTTTTATCTCTGCCGTTTGCGAAATGCCGGATTTTGAGATAGTTGATATGAATGATTTTTTGGCACCGGTTGGCCTATATTTTATATACATGTGTTCAGCCGTGGGGGAGTAAAGACCGGCACAGAGGTTCTATATTTTGAAGGCACATGTATTCAGCCGTGGGGTGAAAGACCGACACAGATGGTTACTATTATATTTTGGAATCCTCAACAGGTGTTCTTCATATGAATGATATTTTGTTTGTGCAGTTGAAATGGGACTTCTGCACGATTTTATAATACTTAAAATCTTGTGGTCTATTAAAATGATGAAATGAAATGATTACTATAAACTAATGAACTCACCAACCTTTTGGTTGACACTTTAAAGCATGTTTATTCTCAGGTCTGAAAGAAATCTTCCGCTGTGTATTAGCTCATTTTAAGGATATTACCTGGAGTCATTCATGACATATTTCAACAGACGTTGCATTCGAGTCGTTGAAGTTCATTAGAGATTATTATTAAGTAAATGACAGATTAGGTCATTTATAGTTTGGATATTATGAAATGGTATGCATACCTGTCAACTTTCGATGATATGAAAGTTTGTCTTTTAAAAACGAATGCAATGTTTGTAAAATGTATCATATAGAGGTCAAATACCTCGCGATGTAATCAAATGTAATGTTCTCATCCATATGGATTTGGTCGGGGCACTACAGGTGGTATCAGAGCGGTGGTCTTAGCGATCCAGGTCTTGCATTAGTGTGTCTAACTGATAGTTGTTTAGATGCATTAGTGAGTCTGAACTTCGACCGTGTCTGCATGTCAAAAGTTTTGCTTATCAATTCTAGTCGGAAATCATCTGCTTATCATCCTTAAGAAATTACCTGCTTATCATTCTTAGTCTAGACACATCCTACTGTATTGATTGCATGAATAAGTGTATAGTCAAAATTCGTATCTTAGCGTATCTGCTAATTCATATATTAGCATATCTGATACTGTAGACTTTGCCTGACAGCTTTCGTAGATTCCTTCGTAACTCATGGGATTTTAGTATTATATATGCATATGTAAATTATGTATTGCAGAGTACTAATCTACATCCTATAACCTAGTTCTTATCGAAAATCCTTCATCTGATTGTACGAGATTAATTCCCCAACCAGTTCGAGTCCCTCAAATTTCGATAGCTATTCCAATAGTTATTCCGACAGCTATTCCGACATGGAGTCCCACTCCATCTCCGAAAGCAACGATACCAGAATGAATCAATCAATCAGCCATCCCCAATTCATCTGATGGGTTCGTAGTCGACTTAATCAATGGAGATACGAAAAAGGCGATCCTTTCCATCAACCGAATTCACCTCTTGGCGACGAACCCGAACCACTTACCGGCGAACCTGTTCGAAACACCATTTTCACCTTCATTACCGAATATCTCGCCATGATTATATACTATCTCAAATTCAAAACCTTATACTTCTGCCCGTTCCTACCGACAATCATCCCGGAGTAATAAGTCAATGAATTTCGCACACGAGTTGTAGCCCTGAAAAGTATGGTGCAAAATGTACCAGCTTCAGCAACATTACCGGCATCAACAGTACCACCAACAGCAACATCCGCATCTCAAGCCTCAATTTCACAATCTATCCCACGAACATCAACATCATATGCACCATAGATACCAAGGAGTACCAACAGCAATTAACAATGAAGTATTGAACCATAACTTCATTTATATTCTGCGAAGAATATGTGGATCCTAATATAACGATGAAGTATTGGACCATAACTTCATCAATATTCTGCGAAGAATATGTGGATCCTAATAATTTTAGAGATTACTTATTCTAGCTTAAACCGAAAATCAAATGAGTCTAATATTATATTGACTCATTAAATCCATGATTACATCTGAAGAAAATATATATGTATATATATTTTCATAGGAATTGTGATTAAAAATTCTTTCGTACAAATTGTTAATGATGAAAATATTTTAACGGGTAGGTAATACCCGAGGAATATTTAAGATTTCACATTAATAAGTTACACTGTACATTCTTCAAATCTGATTCAACAATCATTTCCTATCCTACTTACATCCACAGATATATGGATCCGTTCACCACCGAATAACCATTTCCATTAAAATTTCATATTTGGATTTTGATCTATTAGAATCAAACAAGTGGCATAATGAAGAAACATTTGACGGAATAAAATTTGTTAGAAACAAACAAATTAACTATGAGAAATTCTGTTAAAAATCCAAGCTAATAAAATCCTAGCTAACTGTTCCTAGCTAACTGTGGACTAATCAACTGAGGATTACCAACAGTGGACAATTAAAATGAATTAAAATATTGATTATAACATATGAAACTAAACATTTCTTCAAGTTTTCCACTTGATTTCATCTTAAACCTCATTTGCATATTGACGATTATAATCTGCGTTCAAACCTTTCATGATTCTCGGAAACACCTCAATCGGGAGGATGAATCAATCGCAATTTATGCATATAGTTATGTACCTGAAAAATTCTCGGAATCTGTATAAATATTTAACACGTATCTGTGCTAGCTTCTTTGGCATTGTTATTTTCGAAAATAACAACGCAATTTCTTTTCAAATTAGCCAATTTTGTGACAACTCTAACAAATCAACTTCAAGTTTTCATTCGAATAAACCCTATTATAAAGATTACCCCTTCATCATCGTTACCGGGGAACCATTTATATTCCACCACATTAGCAGTAAACTTACCCGCAACTTCATTACTCATCGGCTTAAGTCTCTCTGAGGAACCATTATATCCGTTCATCAAAATCCTATCATATATTCATCCGCATCTTGTAACGAGAATTGCCATACCAATAATCGGGAATCAGCAATCAGTATTTTGAAATCTCGCAGCCTGTCTACATCAACAGTTATATGTAAACATATAACTTTTATCTCTTAGAATTATGATCTTCTATTCTGAAATTCTGAAAAGCACTATAGCTTACGAATCAGATCTTTGAGTTCTGAAAAATGAATCGAGCAAACATGAAGGAGACCAAGGACAAATACAAGGACCAAAACCTGTATTCAAAGAATCCAGATGATTCTGTTTCTGATAAAATCTTTAGCGAATACCTTACTCCTTAACCACTCTAAATCATCGTGAATGAATTTCTCCATCACAATTTGATTCTGAAATCCTAAGATATCATCGTACCGTTCGATATTAATTATCTCTCTGCGCTATCCGTATTATAAAAGGAAACTGTTTTAGTTTCTATATTCCACGAACCTTCGAATTTGAAATATGAATGTTTTTGAAGTAGTGTTGGAAACTGATGCATGAGTTAGTATAATATAATGACACTTGATCAACGTCATTATATTACAGTAATACATGCTGAGTTTCTAATGGAATGTGATGATTCACAGTACCATCATCATGTGCCATTTACACGACTCTTACATTCTATTTAATCTCTAAACATATTAAGAATATATCTTCTTGATAGTTCTATCTTTCCGGATATTCTGGTAATTTGACAAATCAAGATCGTGCCATTTTGATTTCCTTCTTAGAACATTAACTATGTTCATTCCAAATTCCATATCAATAAATTCTGGACCATTACTTGCTTCACACAAAGTCGAGAAGAGAAAACGATAACACAAAACTTCGAAACATAGGAGTAAAAATCACAGCAAACATAAGATATCATTAACCATAGATGTCAATAATTATGGAAAGACAAATGCAAGGAAGGATTAGGAAAACCACTACCCCAAAGGCGAAGTAGAAGTAAACAGACTCCTCCGGTGGGAGTTGGAATAGAAGGATGATTGTGGTGATAGTCAGAATGAGATCAAAGATCAGAACTGGATGAAGCATTTTCTCAATCTTTGAAAGTAGAGAATGAGGAAGAAGATGTAGGAGTGATGAAAATATTGGAATGGAAGAGGTTGAACTATAGCAAAATAACGGACATAGCAATTGAGGCAGATTACACATTTAATCAAAGAGTATCATAAATTCCTTAATCGCCGAAGAACCAAATCTTATTACGAAGATTTTCTTTAAATCCCATGAAATCCGGAAAGCAATCGTAACTACGCCATCGGTCAAAATGAATATACATTTATTCATTTCACTCTTTTGCAATAGCTTCACTTATACTCTTCGCGTAATCATATTGTTTTATCTATATTACTCAATGATGATAAAACTCTATTTATCAACTCATATTCGTCATGAAAACATTTTTATAGTTAACCATGACGACCTCGAACAAATTTCGGGACGAAATTTCTTTTAACGGGTAGGTACTGTAGTGACCCAAAAATTTCCGATCAAATTTAAACTTTAATCTTTATATGTTTCCGACACGATAAGAAAAAAAATCTGTAATGTTGAGTCTCGAAAGTTTTGAAATCTATATTCATGTAATCAAATACCCTTTGACTATGCTCGACGATTCACGAAAAATTAATTGTAAATAGATATGTGTGAATATATATATAAATAATAATTATAAATATAAAATGAAATATTACATAAAGTAATTGTTAGAATTAATAATGTAAAATAAAATAATATATATTATTATTATTTAAGACACAGCAATATATAAATAATGTATATTAAAAATAAATATTGAATGATTGTAATACTCCTTTGATATACCGATTGATACTGAGCAAGTTAAATACGAACTTGTGTAATTTTAAAATAAAAGGTGATCCGAAAATGAGTTATATAAGTTATAGGCTTATTAAAAGTATATTTACGATCTAATAAACTAATGTATAATTGTAACCTTAATATCATTATATAAGGTATGTATATATATATATATATATATATATATATATATATATATATATATATATATATATATATATATATATATATATATATAAGTTTGATGAGTTTAAGTTGATATAATATTATTGTTAGTATTCATATCGATATTGGTGTTAGCTATATTAATTAGTTCCAATATATATAAAATTTGATATATAAATATTATCATTAATAATAATATTAATATCAAAAATAATATAATCAGTATTATTATTATAATTATCATTAATGATATTATTATTATAAATTTCATTAAAATTCTATCATAACTGAATATTATTATTACTTTTGTTATATTGATCATAATATTAGTATTAATTGTATTTAGATTTTTATTAGTATAATTATAATTATTAACTATTAATAATAATTATAAATATCATATGTACGATATATATATTTGATTCCAATTACACTTATCAATCACAACCACGTTACCTTTATCCCTGCTCATGATTTGTACTCAAATTGTGCTATATCGAATTCCATATCAGCTATCAAACAAAATCTGTTAGAAGTACCTCTCTCCTTTTAATTTTTTTTTATTTTTCTGTACCAACGAATTCATTCTGTCGACTCAATTTGATATAAAACAAATGGATTACTCAGATTTGTTAGCACTCACAATCAAACTTTGTTGTTTTCATTTATATTCTTGTACCTGTCAATATCCAATTCCCAGCACAATCCAAAAATCCTGTACAACTTAATAAAAGTCATATTTGCTTTCTAATATTTTTATATATTTGTGTACTAACAAAATATTTACATGTCGACCATATCTATCTATATACGAACGATTACTTCATAATATTATACAAGTTATTCGATTAACCATTAACCATTATCATTATTATTGCAAATAACTTGTTTCCTGTCTTGTTCATGTCAAGCCACCCCTTCCTATTTCCTTGTATCTTCTTCGTGAACCAGCTGGAACAACACCAAGTTTAACCATGAGCCATTACAGTCACTGTAACAGCTACCTGTTCAAACCAATAAACCTTGCTACTACAGCTGTACGTATATATATATATATATATATATATATATATATATATATATATATATATATATATATATATATATATATATATATATATATATATTTGTTTAAACGAATTAACCCACCCTTCTGTTTCTTGTCATGTGCGAAAAACTCACACACCACAGCCATTGAACACCCATCTTCTGTTTATGTTCCGAATTAGCAATGAATACCACACGATATTACTGCTATAGATGCTTCAATTCTATTATATAGATATATGTATATATATATATATACATATACAAATATATTTTTCTTTTCTTCCTTCAAGTCGACACCCAACAAAAACTACAACGTACTTCTATTTCAATTTCAGCTGATATACTTCTGTTTTACTGCTGTAACGATACTCACCTACTGCAAACTCAGGAACTACCACTGCCATCTTCACCCTAACCTATCATCACCATAACCATATCACATTCGACCACACCTAGTACCTACAACTCGAACTTGTTCCTGCTATTCGAAAAACCCTAACAAAACTATCAGCTCTCTCTCTCTTATTTCTATTTTATGAACGAAACTTGAAGATGATGAAGTGAGAAAGTAATGAAGGTGTACGTAAGATAATGAATAAGAAAAAGATGGAGTCAAGAACCGTCGGCTGTATCCCAAATTTATCGATATTATATAATTTTTTAAATGGCCGACAATTTGATTGAGTGCCTTGCTGGAGTCCTCAATGTTATGCCAGCGAATTGATTAAACGTATCTGTTTTAGAATCGGGTTTTAGCTAGGTTTAATGGTGTTCTTTTGGGCCGAACTCCTCAATTGTTTCGTGGTGGGCCGTTAATGGACTGATTGCTGTTGGGCTTTAGAGGAGAACATAATGTTACGGGTTAAGTGTATTCGAAAATTGATTTAATCAGAAAAACCGGAGTCAGATCAATGGTTACCAGGAGGTGCTGAGGAATGAGGGGTCTTGGGTTCAATTCTGGGATGGGACATAATTTTTTTTTTAAAGCTTATTAAGGTAGTCCTTTTATTTCCATTACTATTATTATTAACATTATTATTATTGTTATTGTTATTATTAATTATTAATGATTGTTATTATTATTAGTAATATTGTTATTATTAATCATTATTATTATTATTATTATTATTATTATTATTATTATTATTATTATTATTATTATTATTATTATTATTATTAATACTAACACTAGAATATATTTAGTATTATCATTATTAATATTATCCCTAAGTATTAATATTAAGTATTATTAGTTTTAATATTACTATTATAATGAAATTTAATATTAGTATCATTTTATAATTATTAGTATCATTATTATCATTATTAATAATATCATTTCTATTATTAGTATCATCATTATTAATAAGGTTATTATTATTAGTAACCCATTAATGTCAAAACTATCATTTTTAACGAATAAATAATTTTGTATATAAAATGTAGTTGGTACATATATTATAACTATAGTAATATTTCATATAACTACATATATTAACACTATCTAAATAAATAATTACAGGTAACAAACTATTGATTTTCAAACATAATGATAATAATGTATATATATACATATATGTATATATATGGATATATACACTAATATAACTAAATGAATGGATAATAGTCATTTTAAAATATATATATACATAACAAATATGTGTAACATATAATTTAAGATATAATATAAGTATATGTTTTAATTTTAATTGGGATTTAAAATAAATCCTATTCAACTACAAATATATATATGAATAATATATATTAATAAATAAATGTATGTGATTTCTATTATATATTTTAATATATAAATACAAATGATATAGGTTCGTGAATCCGAGGTCAACCCTATACTTGTTCAATGTCGTTCTATGTATTTTTACTACAAAATACATTAGGTGAGTTTCATTTGCTCCCTTTTTAAATGCTTTTGCAATATATATTTTTGGGACTGAGAATACATGCGCTTTTATAAATGTTTGACGCAATAGACACAAGTACCTTAAATGCATTCTATGATAGAATTATCTGGGATTGGGGTTGATATGAATGATTTTTATCTCTGCCGTTTGCGAAATGCCGGATTTTGAGATAGTTGATATGAATGATTTTTTGGCACCGGTTGGCCTATATTTTATATACATGTGTTCAGCCGTGGGGGAGTAAAGATCGGCACAGAGGTTCTATATTTTGAAGGCACATGTATTCAGTCGTGGGGTGAAAGACCGACACAGATGGTTACTATTATATTTTGGAATCCTCACCAGGTGTTCTTCATATGAATGATATTTTGTTTGTGTAGTTGAAATGGGACTTCTGCACGATTTTATAATACTTAAAATCTTGTGGTATATTAAAATGATGAAATGTAATGATTACTATAAACTAATGAACTCACCAACCTTTTGGTTGACACTTTAAAGCATGTTTATTCTCAGGTCTGAAAGAAATCTTCCGCTGTGTATTAGCTCATTTTAAGGATATTACCTGGAGTCATTCATGACATATTTCAACAGATGTTGCATTCGAGTCGTTGAAGTTCATTAGAGATTATTATTAAGTAAATGACAGATTAGGTCATTTATAGTTTGGATATTATGAAATGGTATGCATACCTGTCAACTTTCGATGATATGAAAGTTTGTCTTTTAAAAATGAATGCAATGTTTGTAAAATGTATCATATAGAGGTCAAATACCTCGCGATGTAATCAAATGTAATGTTCTCGTCCATATGGATTTGGTCGGGGCACTACATGTTTTGGGTTAGTTAATTAAAAACTATGATAAACTTTGATTAAAAAGTTGTTATTCTGGGAAAATTATTTTTATTATGAACATGAAACTATATCCAAAAATTATGGTTAAACTCAAAGTGGAAGTATGTTTTCTAAAATGGTCATCTAGACGTCGTTCTTTCGACTGAAATGACTACCTTTACAAAAACGACTTGTAACTTATTTTTCCAACTATAAACCTATGCTTTTTCTGTTTAGATTCAAAAAATAGAGTTTAATATGAAACCATCGCAATTTGATTCACTCAAAACGGATTTAAAATGAAGAAGTTATGGGTAAAACAAGATTGGATAATTTTTCTCATTTTAGCTACGTGAAAATTGGTAACAAATCTATTCCAATCATAACTTAATCAACTTGTATTGTATATTATGTAATCTTGAGATACCATAGACACGTATACAATGTTTCGACCTATCATGTCGACACATCTATATATATTTTGGAGCAACCATAGACACTCTGTATGTGAATGTTGGAGTTAGCTATACAGGGTTGAGGTTGATTCCAAAATATATATAGTTTGAGTTGTGATCAATACTGAGATACGTATACACTGGGTCATGGATTGATTCAAGATAATATTTATCGGTTTATTTCTGTACATCTAACTGTGGACAACTAGTTGTAGGTTACTAACGAGGACAGCTGACTTAATAAACTTAAAACATCAAAATATATTAAAAGTGTTGTAAATATATTTTGAACATACTTTGATATATATGTATATATTGTTATAAGTTCGTGAATCAACCAGTGGCCAAGTCTTACTTCCCGACGAAGTAAAAATCTGTGAAAGTGAGTTATAGTCCCACTTTTAAAATCTA